>NW_026732121.1:0-298027 GCF_028476545.2 Physella acuta
AAAAAATAAAAACTTAAGCCTAAAATTATTCAGAAATTTAATATTTTTAGAAAAAAAATTACTAACATTAAATTAGCATGAAATGGCATAACAACGTAATTAATGTAACATGCTGTCCTCAACACATCGTAACAATAGGTCAACCACCTGTACTGCCCACATTTATCACGCTCATTACATAACAAAGGAAAGACTCAAAACAGAAATCCGACACGGTACAAAGACTGTCATTGACGCGAAACGTCAACAACACAAATACGGACGGACAAGGCCGACTTAAGAGAGCAGGCCAAGAAATAAAAGCCTTCGGCAAAAACATGCAAAGCACAATGATATGCCAATATTTCTTTTATAATTAATTTTTTATCGCGCCACTTAACTAAATATACAACAAAAGATGAGGTCGCTGTGTAAATTATCGAATAGTAATTTTTTACCTATTGTTGTTATAAGCCAAAAGGTCTTGAAAGTTTTTAAATATGCTAGGAAAAAAAAATTCACCTTCCTTAAATAACCCAAAATTTTACAATTCTCAGTAGTTAAACTAAAATATTTCGTAAAATATTTTAAAGACTTTATTTCTGTGCTTTTATTTCCTAGCAAAAACTACTAATTTTTTTTCCTGTGTCTTTTCTTCTGTTTTTTTCCTGTTACTTATTTTTGTTTTTTTCTGTGACTTTTTACTTTCTCGTATATACGAACGTATAGAGAAAGTATTGTAATCGTGCACAAAAAAAAAATCGAGATTTTTACAAATCTCGACGTTTTACACCTCACTGATACGGAAAAACATAATTTTGCAATCTTGTCCGTATGTCTGTGTGTCTGTCTGTCTGTCTGTCTGTCCGTGTGTAAAACGGAAACTTGAGTAGCGTTACAGGTGATGAAATTTCATATGTAAGTATTTTATCGAAATCGTAGATCCGTATCAACTTTTGAGCGATTTCCGACAACAGGAAGTGGTACTTTTCCTACTTTGAAATTTTCAAAAGCCTATAACTTGAGTACTATTGTCAGATAGATAAATGAAATTTACATGTAAGTAAAAGATCTAATTCTCTACCTTCTGTAAATTTTGAGTAATTTCCGTTGACCGAAAAGTAGTATTTACGCTACTTCTGATTTCTCAAAAAACGAGTGTAAATTTTAAAGTACTAATAATATTGCGCACTATTATGTGCTTTTTTATTTGGCGTTCACTTGGTGTGCAATTATTTGTCTACGAGATTTTATTCTATTTTTAAACTTAAGTATTTAAAATGGATTAAAAATCATGTCTATAGCCCGAGTTCCCATCCCTGTTATTTTATATAAGAATATTCGAGAAAGTTTAGGGGAGATCACTCCCCGGTTTATTTCCGTTCACCGTCAGTTCTTCTTCTACTTCGTTCTTAATTTTTAGTGTTGAAGGGATCGAGCCTTATCTGCAGAGGGTTTGAACTCGAGACCTTTTTCGAATTTATCAACCCATGAGCTTTTGCCGACTCGACACGCCTCCACCACAGTTAAGGATACGTGTCAACTGGTTATGCGCCATTGAGGCCATTGACTCCCGATTTCAGCCTGCTTTTCTGTTTGGATTTGCTTCCCCCCCCCCCCCCCCCCCCCCCCCCCCAGATTACTGTCACTGACAGGCATGTCACCAAACATTTGTTTTCCAAAGTTAAGATGTTTGCACAGCTTATTGAAGGGAGATAATTGGCGTCCAGAGTTAAGAACTTAATAAAGGGAATATAAATGTTCAAAGTGGTGATAAAGTTTTTAAATAGATTAATTTTAAAAAAAACTTAATATTTTGAGAATCGATGTTATAGAAATTCCAATTTATTTTTTGCGTTTGATTAGTAGTATAGAAACACTGTGATGGTATTTATGTAAACCCTACTTTGAAAAGTTGTATAGAGACAATGTGATGGTATTTATGTAAACCCTACTTTGATTAGTTGTATAGAGACAATGTGATGGTATTTCATGTGTAAACTACGGAAAGTACACACCACTAATTGCTTCATTCATTGTAGGACAAAAATAGAATCAAACATTGAATGTCGTAAATGATACACAATACTGACGACATCATCTTCGATAAGATCTACCAATTTTTGAATATGAAGAAATGAACTATTTCATTCAAATTGATTTAGATATATAAATTCTACTTATCAAGATGTACGACATGAAATATATACAATTTTCTCGGCCAAAAGTAATAAATAAAAATTAGTTTGAAAAACAACAGGAATGCTATGGAATAGCCGGAGTTTTAACAGAATCATTTAAGTCACTTAATAAGTGTGTGCATTATTGCATATGGTGTTGTGTTGACTAATTATGTATAGATTTTATTCTAATTTTGTAATTGGTATTGGTAGCCTATGCTGAAATAAAAGACATCGGATTTTTAGCTATTTCGTTATTTTTTTGCTTTTTCACTAATATTGTTCAACGTGTAGTAAAACTATTTTAAAATAAATTTCTCAACATTTAAAAATTTTTACCTATGATTCACGTGATGCGGGTATGATGGCTAGTGACATTATAAAACTTAAGACAAAGTAGCAACTTTAATTTTTGACATTCCCAAGTTCTCCAGTGACAACAAGATTGCACTACAGTTTTCGCGCAATTTGAAATCTTGCAGAGGGTGTGCACCCCCCTCCCACCCACCTCCCACCCACCCCCCTCCCACCCACCTGTGGTTGAAAATTTGAAAAAATTGCCGACATTTCCACTGGTCCACTCCACAATGTCTACATTCAACGCGTGATCCCCACCCCCTCATACCTTGTGTGATTCCCCCCCCCCACATACCTTGTGCTCAGTCGTGAGTGAGCAGATGGTAGCACGCGCTGATCCCCCACCCACCCCGCCACCCTCCCCACGAAAAATGGCGTTCCTCCTTTGTCATTCATACCCGGCCCTCCCCTCGTATAGTGCTCACCAACTAAACAGATGCGCGCACACGACACATTTTTCACCCCTCCCCTCGTATAGTGCTCACCAACTAAACAGATGCGCGCACACGACACATTTTTCACCCCTCCCCCACCCTCACCCTCAACATATATCGCGACAGGTCACCAACTTAGCCATTAAGTTATTAGAACTTGATGGTTAGTTGCTTTAAGACTGAAGTAGATCTATAACGTTTTTTTTTCAATTCCTTGAAATATTAGGTCTTTAAGACTGAAGTAGGTCTAAAACGTTTTCTCTTCTTTGAAATGTTCGCTTACTTTCATTTGTAAATTCTCCCAAAATGTTAGCATTTAAATTCGGTTTGGACGGCTAAAGCTTTCCCTAGCCACCACACAAAATGCTGGACGGTTGGACGGTTAGAGTATTTTGACTAGCCACCACACTGAATGATGGACGGTCCTTTAGTCAGAAAAAAATTGAGGCGACCCCTTGAATAGCCAGGGGCGGCAACCATTTTTCACCATCGTTTGATTTGTTCCCTCCCCTTGACGCGTGGCCCTTGATTTTTTTTCCTCCGTGTCAATGACCTCCACCTTGGCGAGTGCCGGCACGAGGACATGAGCCGGCCAGCCAAGTATGGGACGCGTGGCCGGTCGTGGTCCGGTCGTGGTCCGGTTCGGAATGGAACCCGAGCCCGTAGGACTTCTATGAGTTCACCCAGCTCTATTGGGTACCCAGTACACGTTGGGGGAGAGTAAAGATGGCTGGGTTTAGTGCTGACCATAGCATCAAATGTCAAGGTCACAGAAATTGGGAACTGTTCCCTGCCGATCTGCAGGTCCAATAAGTTAACTTCTTAGTGGGTTCATGCCGGACATGGGTTCACGTCTTGCCGGACATGGGTTCACATCTTGCCGGACATGGGTTCACGGCATGCCGGACATGGGTTCACGGCATGCCGGTCAGGGGTTCACGGCATGCCGGACATGGGTTCACGGCATGCCGGACATGGGTTCACGGCATGCCGGTCAGGGGTTCACGGCATGCCGGACATGGGTTCACGGCATGCCGGACATGGGTTCACGGCATGCCGGTCAGGGGTTCACGGCATGCCGGACATGGGTTCACGGCATTCCAGACATGGGTTCTGATCTTGCCGGACATGGGTTCACGGCATGCCGGTCAGGGGTTCACGGCATGCCGGACATGGGTTCACATCTTGCCGGACAGGGGTTCAAATCTTGCCGGACATGGGTTCACGGCATGCCGGTCAGGGGTTCACGGCATGCCGGACATGGGTTCACATCTTGCCGGACATGGGTTCACGGCATGCCGGACATGGGTTCACATCTTGCCGGACATGGGTTCACGGCATGCCGGACATGGGTTCACATCTTGCCGGACATGGGTTCACGGCATGCCGGACATGGGTTCACGGCATGCCGGACATGGGTTCACGGCATGCCGGACATGGGTTCACGGCATGCCGGACATGGGTTCACGGCATGCCGGACATGGGTTCACGGCATGCCGGTCAGGGGTTCACGGCATGCCGGTCAGGGGTTCACATCATGCCGGACATGGGTTCACATCTTGCCGGACATGGGTTCACGGCATGCCGGACATGGGTTCACGGCATGCCGGACATGGGTTCACGGCATGCCGGTCAGGGGTTCACGGCATGCCGGTCAGGGGTTCACATCATGCCGGACATGGGTTCACATCTTGCCGGACATGGGTTCACGGCATGCCGGACATGGGTTCACGGCATGCCGGACATGGGTTCACGGCATGCCGGACATGGGTTCACGGTTTGCCGGACGTTTTGTGATGGATTTAGCGTTATCTACACAAACACTAACCAATTATTTGTAGCAATTTAGTTGAACTCCTATTTCTGATGAATTCCTATTGCTTGACGTAACTAATGAGATTGTAAGACTACCGACGATAATATTTAAGATGTATTGGTATTACCAACCTCCCGATTTTCATTTGATCATTAGAGTTTTCATTTTTTTAGTTTCTTTCATTTTTTAATATCTGGTCTGTATTAAACTAGAAAATCAACCCGAAATATGTCAAACTTTCATAGACACTACAACAACGTTTACATAGACACTACAACAACGTTTACATAGACATTACAACAACGTTTACATAGACACTACAACAACGTTTACATAGACACTACAACAACGTTTACATAGACACTACAACAACGTTTACATAGACACTACAACAACATTTACATAGACACTACAACAACGTTTACATAGACACTAAAATAACGTTTACTTAGACACTACAACAACATTTACATAGACACTACAACAACGTTTACATAGACACTACAACAACGTTTACATAGACACTACAACAACTTTTACATAGACACTACAACAACTTTTACATAGACACTACAACAACGTTTACATTGACACTACGGCAACATGAAGTTGTACCAGAACTCCCACCACACGCTAATGGACTCTAGAGGCGAGTTCCTCCAGTCACGTGATGGCCTCTGTTGACACCTACTAGACCACGCCAAAACGGAAGAGTTTTTGAAGCCATAGAAAGTTTCAGAATCAAAGTGTGAAAAAGTGGCTTTTTAATGTCAGAATGATTTTGTGTGAAAGACGAACACACAAATATGGTGTCGTTTTCAGTCGTGTGACGGGCGGGGTGACAGGTCCACCCCCACCCCACCTCCCCAACCGGCAGGTTTCTCGCGACCCCCTCCCTGGGTCTCTGACCCTCATCCATGTCGCGCGCGTTAGTTTCAAACACCAGCAACATACATTCTTTTAATTGCCAACAACTTTTGTCTCCCCTGGTACCCCAGTTGTCCCCCTTCGTACGCCAGTTGTTCCCCCCAAAAGGGTTTTGAAACGGGGTCACGAAGGCTGGAGTTTTTGTGATCCCCGAACCTGCGATCCTTTCAATAATTAGCCCCCTGGAATAAATTACCTCCGTGACCTGATTTGAACCCCACCTGGTGGCTGCAGGCTGGCAGTTGGGGGGAGGGGGGGGGGGGGGGAGCGTGACCTAGATGAGAACAGACTACGATTGTTGCTGCAAATTGTCGCCCCTTCCACCTTTGTTCTTCACGTCGTCACCCACACGTTTGGGGCGAAACTTTTCATTTTAGAATGACATTGATGCTGAACCTCCATTTAAATTAAATTAATTTGATTATATTTGCTCGGGTTTATCAGCATTAAGTGGGAAAAAAATTAATTAGATAACCTTGTACTAAATAACATTTGTGGCTTAAAAATAAATAAACCGGGAGTGATCTCCCCTAAACTTTCTCGAATATTCTTAAATAAAACAACAGGGGATGGTAACTGGGGATATAGTTATGATTTTTAATCCATTTTAAATACTTAAACTTTTAAAAATAGAATAGAATCTCATAAAAAAAGAATTGCGCACCAAGCGAACGCCGAATAAAGATGTGTATAATAGTGCGCAATATTATTAGTACTTTATAAATTTACATGCGTTTTTTGAAAAATCGGAAATTGCGTAAATAAGTACTTCCGGTCAACGGAAACTACTCAAAATTTGACAGAAGGTAGAGAATTAGATCTTTTACCTACATGTGAAATTTCATTTATCTATCTGAAATAGTACTCAAGTTATAGGCTTTTGAAAAATTCAAAGTAGAAAAAGTACCACTTCCGGTTATTGGAAATCGCTCAAAAGTTGATACGGATCTACGATTTTGATAAAATACTTTTATATGAAATTTTATCAACCTAGCTGTAACGGTACTCAAGTTATCGTGTTTACAGACAGACAGACAGACAGACAGACAGACAGACACACAGACACACAGACATACGGACAAGATTGCAAAATTATGTTTTTCCGTAACAGTGAGGTGTAAAACATCGAAATTTGTAAAAATCTTGATACTTTTTTTGCACGATTACAAGACTTTCTCTATACGAGAAAGTAAAAAGATGAAGATGTGTAGACAGTGTTCTGGTCTGTACTGGTTTATAAACCCAGGGACATTTCTGCTTTGAAGAATGGCTAGAAGCTTCACAACAGCAGTAATTAAGGCTTAATTAGTGGCTGTACCTAAGTATTTTGACCTCGACGTAATTTGATAATGACTTGATATCTGCTGCCACAGACAGGAGTTTCGACCAACTTCGACGAATTCTGCCTTGTTGAGATGATGTTGTCATGTGCCCGTCATTAGACCTGAGCGCTGATGACATCATTAGACCTGAGCGCTGATGACGTCATTAGACCTGAGCGCTGATGACGTCATTAGACCAGAGCGCTGATGACATCATTAGACCTGAGCGCTGATGGCGTCATTAGACCTGAGCGCTGATAACATCATTAGACCTGAGCGCTGATGACGTCATTAGACCTGAGCGCTGATGACATCATTAGACCTGAGCGCTGATGACGTCATTAGACCTGAGCGCTGATGACATCATTAGACCTGAGCGCTGATGACGTCATTAGACCAGAGCGCTGATGACATCATTAGACCAGAGCGCTGATGACGTCATTAGACCAGAGCGCTGATGACATCATTTCAAATCTCTGCTAGTGTTTACCATCTAATGCGACAAGCGACAGCACGGCTGAACAGCAGACAAACATTCTATTAATAGCTCATCCCCACCCAGCCCCACGTCCCCCCTACAGCTTTTTGTTTTTAAGATTCGAATGTCTAAAAATAGCTCCTGTTGTCTGTCTACGTCATGGAGGCCACTTCTTCATTTCTGCTGGCTGATGCTTTCAGCAGACGTCAAAGCTTCGGCATCACAGCTCCTTCATTACGCCATGGCAGTACCCCCCTCCCCCGAGCGTCATCACAGCATGTTCTTAGCCTCCCTCCCCCCCCCCTCCCCCGAGCGTCATCACAGCATGTTCTTAGCCTCCCCCCCCCCCCCCTAGAAGAAGGCATGACGGGAGAGCTAAAAATAAACCGGCAGCGTGTGGTTAAGCAGACGATGAGATATCTCAGCAGTTCATTGGTTGGTATAAAAAATCTTTGCACGAGTTTCAATTGGATAAAGAAACGATGTTGCACGCGCTGACTTGTCTCGTGAGTGACGCCTGTCTCCTCTTTATCTACACGAGCTTGTCGTCTGCTGATTGTGGCGCCTTCAGGCTGGATGTTGTGAGCAGACGATGGCCGACATGGTCGCTCAACTAGTGGATGCTATTAATAGTTTCTCAACTAATGTAGCCCAACTAATGTAGTTGGCCAGAAACATACTACAACTTGTGTTTAAGTGATGACCATTGAACACAATCTCAAGTGCTACACTAAAATTTGTAGCACAATGACATCTAGCGAATGACATCTATAACTTTGACATGCTGTATCATGACATCTAACACCATGACATGCCATCTACTGTATGACATATATCACATGACATATATCACATTTTATCACATGACATCTAGCAATGGCATCTTGCGCCATGACATCAAGCACATGACACCCATCTCATTTATATGACACCTAGCAAATGACATCTAGCACAAGATATCTAGCACTATGACATCGAACACATTACATAAACATTCAACACCGAAATTTATCACATGACATCTAACATATGACTTCTAGCACATGACATCCAACACTATGACATCTGATATCCGCTAAACCCACAGCACCGGAAGTTAGAGCATCTCTGTTGACACCTGTCCAATCGATACACCTGTCCAATCGATACACCTGTCCAATCGATACACCTGTCCAATCGATAAACCTGTCCAATCGATAAACCTGTCTAATCGATACACCTATTTGAACACCGATCAGGCAATCAGATCAAATCACGAGGCAGAGTTCGGCGTTACACAATTCACGCGCTGCGTGACCTTTGTCTGACAAGGTCAGCGGTATTTCACAATCAACTTCTGGATTCCAACTAGACTCATCGTCTGCTAGTTCAATAAAATCAATGCGATGGAAGGGGGAGGGAACTCGACTAGATGGGGGGGGGGGGGGGGAAACTCGAATAGATGGGGGGGGGGGGGTAGCGAATGTAACAACTCTCATGGGAGTCAAAACGGACAGACGCAGCCAAAGGCCGTCCAGTGTCTCTGATCCGACATTATGTCCAACAATTTTTGTTGTCCATTATTTTGTCCATTTTTTCTCCAACGTTGTGTCCATTATTTCGTCCATTTTCTTGTCCAACAATTTGCCCACGAGTAAAAAAAAACCACCATCACAAAAATAAACTCGCCCCACCCCCATTAACCTAATACACACTGTATATCATTGTACCCACCGTCGTCTTAATCACCCTTACCTTTTTACACCAACTTCCGAAATAGCACTAGCTCCACTGTCGTCACTCCCCCCCCCCCCCCGTCCCCCCTACAAAATCGATTTCGACCGGCTCCCCCTCGCTCCCCGCGTTAATTAATGACGTCACTCACTCACGATCTACGCCAGCCGACCTTTGACCTCTGCTGTACACCCGAGTAAACAAGAAACAGCTGTCAAGGTGGACCAAAATTTGCCTGCCTAAACTACCTGCCAAAACATTTACCTGCCAAACCTTACCTGCCAAATATTACCTGCTAAACCTTACCTGCCAAATATTACCTGGCAAATCTAGCCTGCCGAAAAAGCTACCAGTGACTGCTTACATGAACCACAGACCTACACAAGTGCAGTCTTTGCTGGAGGTGTCTATCTTTCCATGGGAGGTCTTCACAGTCCACTACTTGAGATTTTAGGTCACTGCCTGTCTTGTGACGTAGTAAACTGCCCCCCCCCCCCGACCCCAGTTGCTGCTGTCTCGTGTGTTTTAACTTGCAGGAAGTCCTCATGTCTCATGTCAAATGTCAGATGTCCAGATGTCACATGTCAAGCCTTTCTGTCATCTTGTACACTGCAGACGATTTCAGGTGGACTGTTTTAGAAACTTTACGCTAATATGTCAGAATAAACAAGCAAATATTTTTGCTCTAGTTTTCCGTTCTATCCACAATAAACACTAAATGTATCAAAATACTGGCTGCATAACACACTGGGAAACATACTGAAATATATCAGACACATTTCGATAAGCAATAGGAATAAACTGAAATAAACGTAACATTACTTTCCAATGTTAATCATCATCATACTGAGAAGAACAACAAATTTTCAAATTTAAAAGAAAATTACAATTTGACGTTTTATTTTAAATGAACTATTTTCATTGAACGAAAGAACTTTTACCATTGTAAATCTGTACCAGTCTTCACAAGCCGACAAAGTAGTTGTCTGACTGTTTTATTTTTAAAAATTCTAATAACATTACACCAGAGGCGTAGCGACCCTTCCCGGCGCCCGGGGACAAACTTTTCGATTTGCACCCCCCTCGAGATTTCGATTTGCACCCCCCCCTCAAACTTTCGATTTGCACCCCCCCTCGAGATTTCGATTTGCACCCCCCTCAAACTTTCGATTTGCACCCCCCTCAACCTTTCAATTTATTTTTCCAACCCATTTTGGCGCAACCTAAGGTCGGCGCCCGGGAACATATGTCCCCACCCCCCCCCCCTCGCTACGCTACTGCATTACACTTAAAATTTAAAATTTCCAAAAGAGGGTGCTTTTTTTTAAAAATTGTATGTGGTGATTTTTTTTGTTGTGCTTTTTATTTTTACTATCTCGTCTTTTTACTTTCTCGTATACAGAGTATAGAGGAAGTATTGCAGTCGTGCTCTAGATCACATGAAAATTTAAACAGTTTTTACCGTTTTACTTCTCAGTACTTCATCATTTACTTATGACTTATTTTAACTTTGGCGTTTTACGCGTAATCGAGTCGGAAAAACTGAGCTTTATAATTCTGTCTGTCTATCTGTGTGTGTCTGAGAACACGATTACTTGAGTACCGTTAAGGCTAGGTTGGTGAAATATCATATATAAGTATTATATCAAATTTGTAGTTCTGTATCAACGTTTGAGCAATTTCCGATAAAAGGAAGTGGAATTTATTCTACTTTTGATTTTCAAAAGTCTATAACCTGAGTTCTGTTTCTGATGAAATTTCACATATAAGTAAAAGATCTAATTCTCTGTTTTCTGTCAAATTTTGAGTAATTTCCGGTGACCGGAAGTAGTACTTTACGCTATTCCTGATTTCTAATGCATATCTATTTATAAAGTACTAATGTTCCGCACATTATTTGCTGTTCACTTGGTGCGCAATTCTTTTTTTCATTGAGATTCTATTTTAAAAAGTTTAAGTAATTTAAAATTAATTAAAAGTCATGACTATATCCCGAGTTGCAATCCCCCGTAGTGTTATATAAGATAAGAACATTCTAGAAAGTTTAGGGGAGATCACTCCCCTTTATGTATTTTTTGTTTCTAGTGTTACTTTCAGAAATCTCTCCCCTGTGAGTGTGTATGTATGTGTGAGTGTGTATGTATGTGTGAGTGTGTGTGAGTGTGTTTGTGACTGTATGTGTATGTGTGAGTGTGTGTGAGTGTGTTTGTGACTGTATGTGTATGTGTGAGTGTGTGTGAGTGTGTTTGTGACTGTATGTGTATGTGTGAGTGTGTGTGAGTGTGTTTGTGACTGTATGTGTATGTGTGAGTGTGTATGTGTGAGTGTGTGTGAGTGTGTGTGAGTGTGTTTGTGACTGTATGAGTATGTGTGTATGTATGTGTGAGTGTGTGTGTGAGTGTGTGTGAGTGTGTGTGTATGTGTGAGTGTGTGTATGTATGTGTGTGTGTGTGAGTGTGTGTGAGTGTGTGTGAGTATGTATGTGTGAGTGTGTGTGAGTGAGTGCGAGTGTTAAAAAAGAGTAAAAAGTGAGACTTTAGGTCCGTGAGAAAAAAGTGAGACAGTGAGGTCCAGATGGCCCGTCTAATGATCCCATGTTTGGTTTGATCAATCACGTGACCTAGGCAAGGTAATCAATTGGCAGGTTCATCACCCCTCCCCCCCCCATCAGTAAGATCAAACACTGGAACAATAAACAAATCGATTAAGGGGGGGGGGGGATAAAGTTTAGAAAGTGAGTGAACGAGTGAGGAGTGAACGGCTGTTGATCAGAATTTCTTGAAGCCGAGGGTGTGGGGCAAACAAAGGACTTCCCACCCTAGGGTGGGGGGGGGCCGACCTGACCGGGGGGAGGGGGCGCCGCATCGATCTTGTCCTAAATGTGGGAGATGATTTTTTATGATCTTTTAAGGTGGCTTTTTGCTGGTCTGAGGTAGACATGATAGTTTCATGATTAAAATCATACTAGATTAAACTAAATCAGACTAAAGTAAGATCTTTGTAAAGTAAGATCTTTGTAAAGTAAGATCTTTGTAAAGTAGGATCTTTGTAAAGTAAGATCTTTGTAAAGTAGGATCTTTGTAAAGTAAGATCTTTGTAAAGTAGGATCTTTGTAAAGTAGGATCTTTGTAAAGTAAGATCGTTGTAAAGTAGGATCTTTGTAAAGTAAGATCTTTGTAAAGTAGGATCTTTGTAAAGTAGGATCTTTGTAAAGTAGGATCTTTGTAAAGTAAGATCTTTGTAAAGTAGGATCTTTGTAAAGTAGGATCTTTGTAAAGTAAGATCTTTGTAAAGTAGGATCTTTGTAAAGTAGGATCTTTGTAAAGTAGGATCTTTGTAAAGTAAAATCTGTGTGAAGTAAGATCTTTGTAAAGTAGGATCTTTGTAAAGTAGGATCTTTGTAAAGAAGGATCTTTGTAAAGTAAAATCTGTGTAAAGTAAGATCTTTGTAAAGTAGGATCTTTGTAAAGTAGGATCTTTGTAAAGTAGGATCTTTGTAAAGTAAGGTCTGCGTAAACCACATGACGGTCTAGGAAATGTTTTTGAAATGACAGCTTCAAATCTCTTGAAATAAAGTGGACACATTTCAAGGTTGAAGTTTTAAAAATGTGAAATTTGAAAGAGAAAAAAAACCAGCAGACGTGAAGTTGAAACAAAGTTCCAGTATGTGGCCGTCAGACCCAGGCTAACTATCCTGATGTGAGTACACACTTCTGATTCATCAGCTCACAGGCATGGAGTGCGCATGCGTGAACCCAGAGTCCAGACCAGGGACCCAATCAGTTACTCATCAAGATCGATAATCGTAATTACTGGGGCAGTTCCAGCACAGCCCCCCCCCCCCTCACCTGGGCATGCCGTGTCTCACACAGGTAGGGTCACGCCTCGCAGACCTGTTGGTGCCAGCCTGGATCAGACAGGTAGCTTTGGAGGACGGTGCCGGTCACGGCGCTTGAGCACAGGTAAGGCGTGACTCACTCCTGGTCGATATCTTTGTGCTTGTTTCTTTCATCCTGCACACACACACACTCACACACACACAATGTCACATACACTCACGTGCATACACACACACACACTGTCACATACACTCACGCGCATACACACACATACTCACATACACTCACGCGCATACACACACTCACACACACTGTCACATACACTGTCACATACACTCACGCGCATACACACACACACACTCACACACACACACATTGTCACATACACTCACGCGCATATACACACACTCACGCAACCGCACTCACACTCTTTCACAAACATAAAAAACACATACAAACGTACATACACACTTATCTCTCTCTCTCTCTCTCTCACACACACACACACATACACACTAACACTCACAGTACCACAACAACATGAACAAGCCGAGATTTTTTTTATCTGTTATGTCAGTTACGTTTTGCTAACGCGATTTGATGAACTGATTTGTTAACTAGATTTGTTAACTAAATGTGTTACCTAGATTTGTTAATTAGATTTGTTAATTAGATTCGTTAATTAGATTTGTTGACTAGATTTGTTAACTAAATTTGTTACCTAGATTTGTTAAGTAGATTTGTTAACTAGATTTGTTAACTAGATTTGTTAACTAGATTTGTTAACTAGATTTGTTAACTAGATTTGTTAACTAAATTTGTTAACTAGATGTGTTAACTAAATTTGTTAACTAGATTTGTGAACTAGATTTGTTAAGTAGATTTGTTAACTACATTTGTTAAATAGATTGGTTAACTAGATTTGTTAACTAGATATTTTAAAACTAGTTTTGCTATACATTTGTTAACAAGAGGTTAGTAAATTAATTAGTCCCAAGCTAATTATGATCAAAACAACTTCAACGTGTCAACAATGTTGCTCAAGACGTGTCCAACGTAAAATCAAATGTGAGCGTGAGTAGGGGTGGGGGTCGGGGGGGGGGGTCGGGCTGTACCCAGATGTCTGGCGGGGGGTGGGGGGGGCGACCCCAGTGTTGGTTACCGTATTAGACAAAGAATCCTTTGCATAATTAAAAAAAAAACCTAAAAATTCGAATGTCTTTTGAGCATGTCACGGAGCAGACGATAGATCAGCGCTCACCCTTTGTCCCATGTCCCCACACCTTGCGTCCCCCACCGCCCCACTCACCTGTAAGTCGGGGGGGGGGCGCCTTTGTTAGCAGGATTGTAACGAAATCTTGCGCCTACCGACAACCTAAGTCACCTGTTTTCAGAGGGGGGGGGGGGGATATTGCACACTTGTGACGTCAGTTTGATCGTTCGTTCGTATAACGTCTGCTGACAATTTTACCGCCAGTCGCCTCTTTATACAGTGCCATGACTGAACCAGTTTGTACAGTACTATGTTGTAGGGTTATTAGCCATCACAATGTCTACCTGATTTTTCCTAATGATCAACTACTTAAATATGTTAATTTGCTTGAATTTGTTGCACACTGGTAAAATAACTTTCGCCTGTTTTTTTTAAAAAATATTTTTTTTTGCTTGTTTTCGCCACGAATTTTAAGCTCAAATTTTTTTTTAAAACGGCGGAGCATAATTAATTAGAATTTAATGAACATTTTCAAATTTTTGCTTAATTTAAACCAAACATTTAACTGCAATTAAATACTTCGATAAAAATGTATCACTTGATAACCTGGTTTAACCCGGTTAACCTGGTTTAACCCGGTTAACCTGCCCTGTGTAGGTCTTGTCACACATTTGGACAACTTTTTTTATCACTAGCTAAAAAAATATTTCCCTCTCTGCTATTCTAGGCTTGAGTAGCGCCCCTTTTCTTGAGCCTACTTTTCTAGGCCACCTTTGTTGATGGTGCAGAGTTAGTGCCCTTGTGGGGACCAAACTTTGGGAAGCTTTTCTCTTGTTGCCGCGAGCTCCCATTGGTGGAAGGGGTAACCCAATTTCAGCAGCGGCGCGTGCCGTCGCGCTAAGCCCCGCCCAGTCGCGTGCGAGTTGGGCTCGTGTTACAAAGGCTAGGACAAACCAAAAAGAGACAGTTTAAAAAAAAAATCCCGGGGAGGTGAAACAGAAAGGCGGGATGGGGCGGGGGTTTCGGCTGAGTAACAATTGTATGCACCCCCACACATCTGCCGTAGGGCGAGCAAAGTGGGGTGGGGGAGACACGGGGGGGGGGGGGAGAGCGAGGTGACGCTCGAGTGGTTTTCTCAGTGCACGAGCGACGAATTTTGAATAGCGCGTGGGAAACTACAGCACGAGTGAGTAGCCCGGGGGGGGGGGGGGGGGGGGGGGGGTCGGGTGGTTTGAAGGGGTGGGGGTATTTCTATAGAAGTCCTAAAATAAAGTTTTAGGGTGGGGGTGGTCGTAGTTGTCGCGGGGTGAGGGGGGGGGGGCAACAACGAAGACAAGTTGTGAGGAACGCGCAGTCCCTTCCTCCAATCTTACACCCTCCAGCCCCCCTCTCCCTGTGATTTACCCCTAGGCGCGTGTGTTCTCCCCCCCCCCCCCTCACCCTGTCACCCTACACCCATTGTCGTCGGCACGCGACAACCTCCCTCCCTCCTCATTTAGCACCGTCCCTCCCCTGCCCCCGCCGTCCCACCCCTCCCCAGCGTGCTGGGCCGTCCAATAAAGCTACAAGTCCCGAGTGAGTCCCGTCAAATGTACTCGGTGTGCGCGTGTGTGCGTGAGTGCTCTAGTGTTTCTCTCGCCTCGGATCTTTAACCCTCCGGCTATCTACTGCGCCATGTAAGTACCAGTCTCATCTCAATCACATACATAGTCACACCAGTGGAACAGTTCAACACACTGTTACACAGTTTAACACCGTTTTACACAGTTAAACGCTTGTCAAACCAAGCTTAGCCTTAGGTAAACTTGTTTGACACCTTCTGGGCAGGACACGAACCCCGGTCCTGACTAGGGCGGCATTAGCCGGGCTAGGCAGGACACGAACCCCGGTCCTGACTAGGACGGCATTAGCCGGGCTAGGCAGGACACGAACTCCGGTCCTGACTAGGACGGCATTAGCCGGGCTAGGCAGGACACGAACTCCGGTCCTGACTAGGACGGCATTAGCCGGGCTAGGCAGGACACGAACTCCGGTCCTGACTAGGACGGCATTAGCCGGGCTACAGACTAGCGTTGTTTCAGGTGGTAGGAAACAAATAGAGAGAATATACAGGTTGGCTGGATCTTTATGGGTTAATTATTATCTGTTGATTGGTTTGCTTAATTACTTTGTGATGTTGGCTAGCCAGTCACACGACTAACCGCGGTTGGTTAAAAAAAGGTTTAACTCAACGCTTGACTGTTGGCTAGGAAGTTGATTATTATACCGTAAATTAAATCTACCGACACCAACACAATCATCACTCCAACATCAACATCACACCAACACCAACATAACACCTACACCAACATCACACCAATACCAACATCACTCCAACACCAACATCACACCAGTAACAACATCGCGTCAACACAAACATCGCTCCAACACCCACACCAACAAACTCAGAAACAGTGCTCAGGACAAAAGTTTCATGGACTGAAATAATTTCCCCACTTCTACTGTAATGTTGAGGGGATGGGTTGGGGGTGACCTGGGGGGGGGGGGGGGGGGGGGGAGCTTATGTTTTTAAGTTAAAGTTTCCAGTTCTGTAACCTGTAGTATCATCTCTTCCCGTTCGTGCCCAAGACACATGGGCAGATGAAGTAGAGTTCATCTGTTTCAGGGACCTAGGCGTATGAAGGGCTAGTGTGGTCAGCACTATGACCAGCCGCCTTTACTTTCCCTAACGTGAGTTAGGTACTCATCAGAGCTGGGTGGACTCAGAGACTTTCGGTGTTGGTGTAAGATGTAGTATGCTGTTGTAGTATGCTGTTGTATTATGCTGTTGTAGTATGCTGTTGTAGTAAACACACTTCCCAAATGTGTTACTATAAATAACCTCTTTCTTTGCAGACGCCGGATCATGAGTTTCGTGTGCCACCATTAGGATTTCTTTTAAAACCACTCACCCTGAACACGGCCACAATGCCTCGATCTTTTCTCGTCAAAAAATATTTGAAACAAAAGTACGATGCGGACTTTAAGCTGCAGCAGGAGCTTGCTGGCGCGGGCAGCGAAAACAGCAATGTCAGTGACAGCAATGTGTTGGACAGCAATGTGTTGGACAGCAAACCTGTCTGGGACAGCAAGCCTGTCTGGGACAGCAAGGACACGGGACAGCAGACAGCCGACAGCATCAAAGCGGCCACACCTTTCACCCAGCCGTTAGCAGTCCGCCTCAGTAACGGTAAGTTGGTTTCATACGTTAGCCGGCACACAGGCTCCACGTTAGCCGGCAGTTTAGCCGGCACATTTAATAACATTGAAATAACTCTACTTGTAATTTAAACAGCCCGCCCCCCCCCCCCCTCCATCACATGATGGTGTAGTGGCTACCACTGATGGTGTAGTGGCTACCACTGATGGTGTAGCTACGAATGGTCGGGGTTCAGTTCAACCTATAGGAGCAGTAATTAATTCTACTGCCCGGTAAAGATTCCGGTCCCCCCTGCCTCACCCCCCCCCTAATCAGCCCCGAGTAAGCCTCAGGCCGCTGTATGAAGGCATAAACTCATTAACGAATTAGCCGTTATTTCAACCCCCCCCCCTTTCGATCCATCTCCATTATCTGGGACGGGCAACTTATTCTGGGGACGATCACGATCTAAAAATAGAACTGTGTGCGCAGACGACAGCAGGGGCACTGTCGTCAGAAGACGATTGATCTAAGCCCAGTCACGTGATCTAGGCCCACTCACGTGATCTAGGCCCACTCACGTGATGTCGGCCCACACACGTGATCTAGGCCCACTCACGTGATCTAGGCCCAGTCACGTGATCTTGGCCCACTCACGTGATCTAGGCCCACTCACGTGATCTTGGCCCAGTCACGCAGTAGCCAGCCTTAAATCAGTCGAGTCTGATCTTGGCGTGGAACCTGCACGGAGTTCTGTCCCTTCCCCAGTTCCAGACTTGGCCAGTTTGTCGCGACAAAAAAAAAACGTGTTGAACCGGTCAATAACCGATTATGTCAAGTATCCAGTTGTTTCTCTCCCCCCTCCCCCCCCCCCCACACCACCACTCTCTGTAGAGAACATCAAGACGGTGGTGATCCCAGTTGAGCGAGGCTCTGCTGTTAAACCTGACCAACCGTTTGATGTTAAACCTGACCAACCGTTTGATGTTAAACCTGACCAACCGTTTGATGTTAAACCTGACCAACCGTTTGATGTTAAACCTGACCAACCGTTTGATGTTTAACCTGACCAACCGTTTGATGTTAAACTTGACCAACCGTTTGATGTTTAACCTGACCAACCGTTTGATGTTTAACCGCTTATGTAACTTGGCCTAAATAGGAGAGCCACTCGTGCTGGACATGGGGATGAACGAGTTAAACAACGTTCTTTGCTAGCCGTGTATGTCATGTGGCATTTGTTTTTCTAGCCGTGTATGTCATGTGGCATTTGTTTTTCTAGCCGTGTATGTCATGTGGCATTTGTTTTTCTAGCCGTGTATGCCATGTGGCATTTGTTTTGTCGCCACACGCCCCATCTTTGTATGCCGATGAGGGTCGTTTAGCTGTAGGTTCAAATCTCTGCTGACTGGCCCTATGAGCACGTCAGAGAAATCACGTGATGTCCGCGTGATATCGATCTCCTCCAGCCAACAGCCGACACCGTGTCACGTGATAGTCCCCGTCCTGTTGGTCTGTCATTGATCCAGTTATGCATGGGTCTGGCGCTACCTGTTGATGGCATGACTCACCCTAATTAATCACCCGTAAAGCAGCCGAGCCTAATTGATCGATGCCTAGTGCCCAGGCAAATATCGAGAGAACTCGGGAATCGATTTCTTGCTTTGAGGCGAGTACATCTATCCCATGTTTTCCCTAGTGTGACTCTCACTAGTGTGTGATTGCATGATTGTCCCTATGATTGTCCCTATGATTGTCCGTATGATTGTCCCTATGATTGTCCGTATGATTGTCCCTATGATTGTCCCTATGATTGTCCCTATGATTGTCCCTAAGATTGTCCCTGAGATTGTCCCTATGATTGTCCTTGAAATTGTCCCTATGATTGTCCCTATGATTGTCCTTGAAATTGTCCCTATGATTTGTCCCTATGATTGTCCCTCCCCCCCCCCCACCTGGCTACATGTCTCACCTATTTCCCCCTACAGGCTACATCCTTGACGTCACACCGACCCACCAGCCGTGTGGTGACGCCGAGAGTCAGCACTCAGTGGCCAGGACGCCGGAGTCAGCAGCCAGAGAGAACGTCATGCCTAGACGCAGCGTCATCGTAACCAACAGCAACCACCCAGCTAACCGCCACCTACAGACTGACCGCTACTCCCCCTGCCCCGCCCACCTACAGACTGACCGCTACTCCCCCTGCCCCGCCCACCTGTACAAGAACCCCACCCCCCACAACGATTCTCAACCCTTAGATCTAGTCCGAGCCCAACCAGCACACATGCCGTCCCCACCCCCTGCTCACACCCCGGCCCCACCCCCAGCACACTCATCCATCCCCACCCCGGCGCACACATCCGCGCTGACCCTCCTGCCCGCCCACACCCCTCGGGCCGCCCACTCGCCTACACCGGCCCACCTGAATCTGTCCCGTCCCCGGCCGGACGTGCTACCTGCCGACCACCCCATCCACCACCCCCTCATCCAGCAGCTCATCAACCAGCGGCTGCACGTGCCAGACGACAGAGACCACTTCCGGTCGGACTACGACTCCCGCCAACAGAAGCTGGAGCAGCCGATGGAGGAGGACGAGCAGACGAGTGACCACCCGGGTCCACACGAGCAGCACGAAGGCAGGTACGACAGCAGGTACTACTACGTCAGCCACGCCGACGACATCCGCTACCACAGCTTACAACACCTGCACGAGCGGGGCGTGAGCACTCTGGAGGACGGGCGCTACAGCCCGCGAGAGCTTAGCTCCATCCCGTCCCTACAGCCCATCAACCCCAACCATCTTCCCCCATCGCCCAGCCCATCGCTACCATCCTCATCCCCCACCCTGCCCGTCGTTGTCTCCACCTACTCTCACTCCCCCGCACCCCCATCCCCAGCCCCCTCTGCCCATGCCTCCTCCCCCCCGCCGTCTAGTGACGTCAACACGTTTACCTACGAAGCTTTTCTGGTGAGTGACGGCCGCTCGAGGAAGCGCTCCCTGGACGGGCGTGAGGACACGGGCAAGGTGCGCTACACGTGCAGTGAGTGCGGCAAGGACTACGCCACGTCATCAAACCTGTCACGACACAAGCAGACCCACCGCTCGCTGGACAGCAAGAGCGCCAAGAAATGCCCGCACTGCGACAAGGTCTACGTCAGCATGCCCGCCCTCTCCATGCACGTACTCACCCACGATCTCAAGCACTCTTGCAACGTGTGCGGCAAGACCTTCAGCCGACCTTGGCTTCTTCAAGGACACATGCGCTCACACACGGGGGAGAAACCTTTCGGATGTGCTCACTGTGGGAAGGCTTTTGCTGACCGCTCGAACCTGCGCGCGCACATGCAGACCCACTCGGCCTTCAAACACTACGCATGTGACAAGTGCAACAAGACATTCGCGCTCAAGTCTTACCTCAACAAGCACCTCGAGTCAGCGTGCGTCAAGGACTGAACCCTCGAGTCAGCCTGCGTCAAGGACTGAAGCGTCTCAGAACGAATCCAGAAAGTTCTAGTCCAGCCGTTAAAAAACCAAACTATTTATTTCCATTACCCAGACTGTGCTCGTTTGTTTTATAGCTTTGACAAAAGCGCCATGACAGTATTATAAAAACTAAAAGAACACATCCATTTCGAGGCTCCTCTCATCAAAGATGGCGCCGATTGAAGCCGGCGAGGAGCCGCTCAGTAAATACCCGTTCCCAGCATGCCTCGTCTTCTAATTGTCTGTCGTCTGGACAGGGAAGAATTGATGAAAGTTATATTTAACCTACTTACTTGTTATGATATTTTAAAACGTTTCTACTTACTCGCCGTTTTACAAAAACGATGCAATATTCATGTTTCATGTCCAGTGTTTCATGTCCAATGTTTAAGCTTATGTACATGCATTTACTATTTGTTACGTTATTTAAAGAAAAACCCGCCATTATATCAAATACATATCAATTTTTTGTACATAAATTTATATCAGAAATTTTTAAAGATTTTGCTGTAAAAATGAACGTTTTTTTACACGAATTAATTTTTTTCCAACTTTTGTACATCAATTTAATTTTTTATTGACAATACCCGTGCTTTTTATAGCCAGTTGTTGTCCTTATCAAGCAATGTGCATTTTTGTGAACCTCTTTCTCATCCGGCGTCAGCTTTGTGGGCAGATCAATGGAGCAATCTCACAAAAAGTAAACCTCGCAAAAAGTAAATCTCACAAAAAGTAAATCTCATAGCTACCTACATTACTCCGGCCAACAAAGGATCATTATTTCAATTGATCGTCACAAAGACGTATTAGGATCGATTATTTAGATCAGCAGCCCATCAATATCGTGACTTGGCGTCGCTTGATTGGCGTCATCTGTCGTGCTGTAAACACACATCAGACCGAGCTGTCCGCACAATGGCAAGTTTCAGCTGCCTACAATGACAAGTTTTACCGTGGTTCGGTTAAACGACGCGCCGGATAAAATCAAGCCGTCCAAAAACATGTCGGGACAGAAGCTATAAATAGCCGTAACCGGATGATTAAGACCGATTTGTGTTGAGGAGCAGCGCTGAGATTAGCCCAGCAATATATCGATCCCTGCCTTCCCCAGTCATGCAGAGAACTCAACTATTTTTAAGTCAATTTTTTAATCGATACCAATATTATAAAAAAAAATAACTATTATAGGTTAAAATCAATGACGTCAATGCGATTTTCGATTTAGAAACTAAACATTTGCTGGCATTTAGGTACAAGTGCTATCGTACATTCTTCCGAAATAGATACTCTTTTAATTAATTAATTAATACTAGACCCTAACACCAGGAACTGACCGTGGGGCCATCACATAAGGGGACCCCCACCGTGGGGCTGCCTGTTGGAAAATGGCGGGTGGGGTGGGGGGGGGGGGGGGGGTGGGGGGGGGGGGGGGGTTCAATCGATAAATTGACCAGATTAGAAAATAAAAGACTAATTTCTGCGTGCAACGCGCGCGCTATTTTTGGCTCGGAAATTACCGTTTAAATACAGGCAGACAGATTGTATGACGGCTGATTTCAACACAAATTGGCGCTGCTAGAAAATTGCTAGGTGAAAACTGGGCTGAAAATCTATGCGCAGGAGGGGGGGGGGGGGGTATACAAAAAGTTATAATTCCACTGCCGCTCCACTTTGTTCACCCACCGGACCATCTAACTAATCCACCGGACCATCTAACTAATCCACCGGAACGCTCCACTATGGTTAGATCCACCGGGCCGCTCCACTAGCCCCAGCCAAATAATGTCGGGATGGACATCACTTGTTATATGTTGTTTTTATTTTCTTGTCTTCTGGTCGTGTAGGCCGTACAGGCCTGCGTGCAGGGTTGCTGTGCCTGCCGTACAGGCCTGCGTGCAGGGTTGCCGTACCCCGCTCTTCATTCAACGAGTTGTGAATTTGTACCATAGACCGTAAAAACCTGCTCAACGTCGTCCTGGGGGGGGGGGGGATGTTGTATGGGGGAGTGTATGGGGAGGAGGGGGGGGGGCATATGTACTATAAATAGTTGTCCACAGTTTTAACTACACATTTCTTGTAATCAAATACAGGATCCACTGCGTGAGAAACAAATTTGGGTCGAAAACAAAATTGTACCTTGTTAGAAAACCTTACCTGGTTAGAAAATTGTGCCTGGATGTAATAAGTGTACATCGCTTAAACCTGCCTTGAATGTTGTTTTTTCTAATTTGTTCACGTGAATTTCTTGCATTCCACCAGAACGTTCTATTGTTGACCCCTCACGTCCTCGTCTAACCTGCCTTTGATCGTGTTCACTTGTTATTTCATAGCTTCATTCCTTGACCTTTGACCCGGAGTGCTTACCCTCTCGTGTGTTTCTTTCTGGCCTTGGTGACTACACTCGGAGAAACGAAATTGTTTTTTTAGCTGGATGTCTTGGGACCAAAATTATTAAATGTTAGCCTTTCTCCGCCTTATTGTTGACATGGTACCATTGTTGACACTAGCACCAGTGGTACCACCTCCACACCAACTTGCCCGCGAGTCAGCAGCTCTCTAGACTCCCAACACAGTGTGTTTTCCCACCACGTGCAATAATTTCTATGCTATTTTTGTACCAACCGGCAGCCGTCCTAATAAATTTACACTTTTTATCAATGTCAACAAAAATGTAAAAAATTTAAATGTTAAAAAAAAGTAAAATTGTTAATTTAGAAATGTGAAATGTTTTAGAATGTATGATTTTTTAAATTTTTTAGTTTAAATTTTTTAAACTTTTTTTTAACAGTGGCAACAGCAAATTTGAAGATTTGTATTGTAATTTTTGGTTCAACTTGTGTTTTTAAACACTTTTGCTTTGTACAATCTGCTAATGTAAATATTTTTATTTTTCCCCCCCGTCGACAATGTTTTCATCTGAAACTAGGTCACGGGGGAGTGTCGGGAACACGTGCAATAATCAAACAACCCGCCCATTTTTTTATTTTTTTATTTGAAACTTGCCAGGCAAACACCGCATTTGTGTATATAGATGACTATGATAAAATATGTGTGTACATAGATGACTATGATAAATATTTGTACAGCATGAAAACTTCTTTTACAATTGTTTAGTCACCATTTTCGTGTCAAAATTTTTTGCTTTATTTTAGTAACTTTTAACTGCTTCCGTGGTAAGAACAAAATAATTTCAAAACTGTTGAATGTTTTTTTTTTAATTTTGACCTTTGGTTTTTAAAAAATGTTTGGACACGTGTAGGCAGCAACCCCCAGCCATGCGATGGACATGTCTGGCTCTGGCATTTGTCTCAGAGCTGTACTATAAATAGATTTAATATATTCACTCCAGAACTAGCAATGATACATTATTGTTTGAAGATACTGCTAGAAGAACTGCTTGTACATAACGAGAAATCTATAAATAAAATTTTATTCAGTTGAAATCAAAGCTTTGCTGAGCGTGCGTCACCCCTTTTATGGCAAAAATTTTCAGATGAAATTTGTGTTAACAGAAGTCATTTCTGTGGACTTGTTTAATGGAAACACAATTGAGAGTGTTTTAATGGAAACAATTTAAAAAAAAAGAGCGTGTTTTAAAGTGAATTAGTTTTGTAGTCATAGGAACAAGCGCGTCAGCAAAGCTTTGGGTGACGCGAGTCTATCTTGACCTGAGCGAGATAGACTCGCGAGTCTATCTTGACCTGTGCAAGATAGACATGACATGTTCCCTTTGTGCCAGAACTTGTACCAAACTCTAGATGTTGTACCTTTTTATACCGTTATATACCCGCCTGTCATGATTTACCTACCTGTCATTATTTACCTGTCATAACTCTGTATAACCCCCCCCCCCCCCTAGCACCCAACCCAACAGGGGTCAATAAGAACAATTGTACACATAGCATGTTTGTTGTTTGTTTGCTTCAAGTTCAATGCAGTTTTTTTTCATGTATTTCATCACCTGGACAGTTAGGTCAGACCTTAGGACCCTCTCACCTGTACAGTTAGGTCAGACCTTACGAGCCTCTCACCTGGACAGTTAGGTCAGACCTTACGAGCCTCTCACCTGGGCAGTTAGGTCAGACCTTACGACCCTCTCACCTGGACAGGGTCAATCCCGGACACGCGCCAACAGGTGCTTAACATAGTTTCCCGCACTTTAGATCCCCCCTGACTTGACCCATATATCCTGTAAATGAACGTGTAGGGGTGGGGGTGGTTGCAATCTGCTCCAGCTAACGGTGTCGGGACGTAAGGACAGGTCGACGGACAACACAGGGGATGGGGGGGGGGGGGAGACGCACATTCAACAACCAGCGACTAGACGCTAGCGTGGGGGGGGGGGGGGAATACGGCACCCAGCGTAAGATTACCAAACGTATCCTACCTTCCCCAGCCCTGCCCATTCTTTAGCCGCCATTCCCCCTCGAGCCGACAAAGGCCAGGTAGGGTTGAAAGTCTAACAGGTGCACCCGTAATCCCCAGCCAATCAGAAGCTCGCACCGGCAGTCCCCAGCCAATCAGAAGCCACCTGCCCAATAACGGGACGAGTGCTCACACAATCGACACACGCTCACACCATGCACATCAAAAGCCCGTCCGTCATTGGGAGTTAGAATCAACTCAAGAAACCCAGCCGAGGGAAAAGCAGCAGTAGATGCCCTAGATAGCTGCCCTTCTTCCCGCGCCGTCAAAGTGTTGGGAAGATGTTTAGCCTGATTGTGACGGAACAGATTCGAATAAATTATAAACTCCTGACATTCACTGAATTATAAACTCCTGACATTAAATTATAATCTCCTGACATTCACTGAATTATAAACTCCTGACATTAAATTATAATCTCCTGACATTAAATTATAATCTCCTGACATTAAATTATAATCTCCTGACATTCACTGAATTATAAACTCCTGACATTAAATTATAAACTCCTGACATTCACTGAATTATAAACTCCTGACATTAAATTATAATCTCCTGACATTAAATTATAAACTCCTGACATTCACTGAATTATAAACTCCTGACATTAAATTATAATCTCCTGACATTAAATTATAAACTCCTGACATTTACGACATTAAAGACTTCTGATCGCTTTTTAAAAGTTTTTCAACTGTTGCATGTCTGCACTGCAAGAAACAATTTTACACCTGAGTATTACCCCTGGGTCACGCACCCCCCCTCACATCTGTTTGTTGTTTCACTTGTGGGGGGCACGCCAGCACCGCCCCCATCACTGGACGGTGCCGGACTATTCCCCCCCCCCACAGTATTACTTTGATGTTGTGTCCACCCCGCGGTCGTCAAATACTTAGTGCTCATCTTGTATGCTCATCTTCTGCAGGGTGTCGTTTGCTCTTTCCATGTATTATAGCAATCTTTATGGCATGCATGTTGTCAATCAATCATTGCATCATCAATCATCCATGGCGTCATCACAATCATTCTTTCATTCTTGACAACACAATCTTCAATCAAAGATCAACATTGTTGTAACCCTACACCACCAATACTCTTTCCCCAGCTCAAGGCGTCTAATAATTCAAATTTGTATTATCTTTTCATTCAACTTTTATTATTAACTCTTATGTATTCATTTTGTTGTCAAAATGCAACCACGAATTTTGTCAAAAAGCAATTTGTTCTACTAGAATACATTTTAAAATGAAATTGTTTGAACAGAAAATTTTGCTGGCAAACAAATCTCGTGCTAACGTGGCGGAGCGTGCAATATTGTAACATAGCTCAAATCTCGTTTTTGTTTCAAATCTCGTTTTTGTTTCATTGTTCACATTCCAGCCATTCCCTGCAATCTTTCCCCTGGGTTTTGTCTAGGGTATGCAAATGTTAACTTCTGTAAACACAGCACTGGTGGCGATATGTCAACCGTAAAAAAGAATCAATTTTTAAAACTCAAGTGAAGATTCACAGGGGCCAATTTTAATGTTAGCTATTTTAAGAACACATTGATTTCATATGCCTAGTCGTGTTCGCATCTAGCTCAAATTATCAGCAGCAGAAAAACAATTAAAAAATCTAATTTTTTAAATATATTAGATCTAGCAGCCTTTAATTTGGCTATGAAGTGTACCCTGTCGGATGCATGCCATCTGTTTGTTCAGGTTAAAAAGTTTAGTGCCTACATTCAATGTTTTTCCTCCCAAAATAGTTTTTCATAGTTGATCAGTTGGTGAGTGTTAGACAATACTCACCATTTCAAATCTGTTCTGATCTCAGTTTCTTTACAATGGACCAATTGAATATAAATCAAATATATTTGAAAATGGACCAATTGAATATAAATAAAATATATTTGAAAATGGACCTGTCAACTTGTTTTTATTTTTACCTGTCTGTTTCAGATCAAGCGTTTAGAAGTGTGATCTTATTTAGCAGAGGCAGAAGGGTGTGTGGGAGGTGTGTATTTGGTAGAGGTGGAAGTGTGTGTTTAAGTTTAAGTTGGTGTGTGTGTGTGGGGGGGGTTATTAGGTAGAGGTGGAATGATCATCTAAAGATTTGCCACTATTTAAATAGTAAGGTATTATAATATATTTAAAGAAAATAATTTATTTTCTCTTTTTTTTAGTACATTATTACATACATACTTGTTATTTAAAGGTTTTTTTTTTTTTGTAGAATTTTAAATATTTTAATACAATAGAGTTGCATGAGTAAAAACTATTGCGCACCAAATGATCGTGATAACGAGCGTATACTATTAGTCATCCAATTAAGTCAAATTTAATGTCATGTTGCATTGTCATCGGGTCTTGGCTCACTTGCCGAATTTCAGAGAAATAGATCGGTTAGAAGTGCCAGATATTTTGCACGCCCGTTTTGATCTAGACAGACAGAGACAGATGGAAGACAGAGGAAGCAAGTGAAATAAAAACTGGTAAAACAGAAATGCGAATAGAGAGAACAGGAGGAAGCAGACGGAAGATATTAAAAAGACGTATCTAATTCAGCACTGAACAATTTAAAAAGATAAACAAAACATCGATGAACACGTGACAAGGATGGATGCTGTTATCTCAGATTAGATACAAAACTCGAGAGGGCGAGTACTTCCTGGTTCGTCAAGAGGGTGCAGTGGGAGGGGGTGAGGAGGGAGGGGGTGAGGAGTGAAGGGGTGAGGAGGGAGGGGGTGAGGAGTGAAGGGGTGAGGAGGGAGAGTATTGGATGCTGATTTTCTCAAACTTTATTGTTGAACATTGAACCAACACAACAAACCCTTAGTTAAAACCTTCAATACAAGACAAAACTTCAACGCACATCATTAGGTGCTTAAGTTGATGGTAAGATTGATGTTACAGCTAAGCTAGACACGTTGATACAAATGTTGATGCTAAAGTTGATTCAAATGTTCATGTCACAGCTAATCTAGACACGTTAATGCTAAAGTTGATGTTAAAGTTGATGCTAAAGTTAAGCTAGACACGTTGATACAAATGTTGATGCTAAAGTTGATGTCACAACTAAGCTAGACACGTTGATACAAATGTTGATGCTTAAGTTGATGTCACAACTAAGCTAGACACGTTGATACAAATGTTGATGTTAAAGTTGATGTCACAGGTAAGCTAGACATGTTGATACTAAAGTTGATGTCACAGGTAAGCTAGACATGTTGATACTAAAATTGATGTCACAGGTAAGCTAGACATGTTGATACTAAAGTTGATGTCACAGGTAAGCTAGACATGTTGATGTCACAGGTATGCTAGACATGTTGATGCAAGCAACTAGCAGCAAGCAAACGCCGCTCTAGACCGCTGGTCTAACCACAGCCGGCAGATTGAGGCCGACAAAGGGAGGCAAGAAGAAATCGATGCGCTGATTGTTCTAGGCTCCCTTTGTTTACCTCCCCTATCAGCAATCTGGATGATGGTTCCAACAGTTCGCTGTGGCCCGGCAGATGGGACCCCCCCCCCCCCCCCCCCCCACTGTCCTGGCATTATGCTGCGCTACATTCATGAGGGGCAATACTGTATTTGGTTTACATAAATTGGTTAATTAATCACTCACATTAATTAATGAATAAGGCTGAGGCAACAATAAACAAACACATAATTAAATTATAAATGCAGACCTTTTAATCGGCCATTATCACAGTATTTCAATTGAATAGGACGAATAATGGATTGAAGATTATATAAGGGTGAGACATTGGACGAATAATGGATTGAAGATTATATAAGGGTGAGACATGGGACGAATAATGGATTGAAGATTATATAAGGGTGAGACATAGGACGAATAATGGATTGAAGATTATATAAGGGTGAGACATAGGACGAATAATGGATTGAAGATTATATAAGGGTGAGACATTGGACGAATAATGGATTGAAGATTATATTATATAAAATTATAAGGGTGAGACATAGGACGAATAATGGATTGAAGATTATATAAAATTATAAGGGTGAGACATAGGACGAATAATGGATTGAAGATTATATTAGGGTGAGACATAGGACGAAGAATGGATTGAAGATTATATAAGGGTGAGACATAGGACGAAGAATGGATTGAAGATTATATTATATGTTATAAAAGGGTGAGAAAAAAAAACAAGCTTTGTGGAACAAGTTGCACAAACTACAGGGAACGAGTTGCCCAAACTTCTAGAAACAAGTTGCACAAACAAGGAACAAGTTGCAAAAACAAGGAACAAGTTGCAAAAACAAGGAACAAGTAGCACAAACTTCTAGGAACAAGCTGCACAAACTACAAAAAAGAAGTATCATAAGCTTTTGCGGATAAGTTGCAAGTTGGATAAGGTTCGTGGAATAAATTGAAATAAAGTTATTGCAAGAAACAAGGTAAATCAAACAGTAAACTATGAGACAAACAAGTTGAATAAACTCAATGGGATTAGGTGAAAAAAAAAACCCACAATGGAGCTAGCTTGCACCGAAGTGTCGGGTCAGCTATATTGAGTACAAAAACCCCGTCCAACAAATAACCCGGCCAACTGTTTGGGTGAGCTGTTGTTGATAGGGTGGACAGATGATGACCAGGACAGAAATAAACCTGGCACGTGCACAATACTCACGCGGCACGTGCGGTCACCTGTCAGCTCCCCCCCCCCCCCGATTCAGATTTTCGACCTTATGACATCAGAGGGTCACCGTGACATCAGAGGGTCGACGCGCCGACCTTTGTCCGAGGGTGAACCTGGCAGTGAGTACCACAGGCTGACCACCTGGATGGGCCAGCTGACCACTGAGTTGGCCGCAGGCGGGTTGACCCCCGGGTATCACGTGACGGGCAGACCTCGAATGACAAAAGCCCTCCCCGCCACCGTGCGATGAAGTGTCATTAAGGAGGTGGGCGGCTAATGAAACTCTAGAACATCACGTGCTCTATTCTTATTTAGGACTGGAAACGGGATGGGGGGGGGGGGAGGGAGAGACATCGTTTTTTTTATTTCTTTAAAAAAAGATAAACAACCTAATCTCGATTTAATAGTGTTGCAGTAAGGTTAATGAACTCAGTCACTAAATACCCCGCGGTTGGCACTCCGTCTCTCTTGAAACCTTACAAAATAGAAGTGTTGGATGTGTTTGACTGTGGCGTGCTTCATTTGTTTTCCTTTTGTTTTGGAAACCAACACATTTTACATCTAAGTTGGAGGTTGCCTAGGTAACGAGTGTGTCTACATCCAACGTTGGAGGTTGCCTCGGTAACGAGTGTGTATACACCCAACGCCGGAGGTTGCCTAGGTAACGAGTGTGTGTACATCCAACGTTGGAGGTTGCCTCGGTAACGAGTGTGTATACATCCAACGTTGGAGGTTGCCTCGGTAACGAGTGTGTATACACCCAACGCCGGAGGTTGCCTCGGTAACGAGTGTGTATACATCAAACGTTGGAGGTTGCCTAGGAACGAGTGTGTACACATACAAGGCTGGAGGTTGCCTAGGTAATGAGTAAGTTTACATACAGATCGTGAGCAGATCAGACTGGCTTGTTGATAGTGAGCTCTCACAGAGTCTTGGTAGAGTGGGTACCCTGGTGAGTCTTGGTAGAGTGGGTACCCTGGTGAGTCTTGGTAGAGTGGGTACCCAGGAAAGACAGGTGAGTCTTGGTAGAGTGGGTACCCAGGTGAGTCTAGGTAGAGTGGTTACCCTGGTGAGTCTTGGTAGAGTGGGTACCCAGGAAAGACATGAGTCTTGGTAGAATGGGTACCCAGGAAAGACAGGTGAGTCTAGGTAGAGTGGGTACCCTGGTGAGTCTTGGTAGAGTGGGTACCCAGGAAAGACAGATGAGTCTTGGTAGAATGGGTACCCAGGAAAGACAGGTGAGTCTAGGTAGAGTGGGTACCCTGGTGAGTCTTGGTAGAGTGGGTACCCTGGTGATTCTTGGTAGAATGGGTACCCAGGAAAGACATGAGTCTTGGTAGAGTGGGTACCCTGGTGAGTCTTGGTAGAGTGGGTACCCAGGAAAGACAGGTGAGTCTTGTAGAGTGGGTACCCTGGTGCTTCTTGGTAGAGTGGGTACCCAGGTGAGTCTTGGTAGAGTGGGTACCCAGGAAAAACAGGCGAGTCTAGGTAGAGTGGGTACCCTGGTGAGTCTTGGAAGAGTGGGTACCCAGGTGAGTCTTGGTAGAGTGGGTACCCAGGTGAGTCTTGGTAGAGTGGGTACCCAGGTGAGTCTTGGTAGAGTGGGTACCCAGATGAGTCTTGGTAGAGTGGGTACCCAGGTGAGTCTTGGTAGAGTGGGTACCCTGGTGAGTCTTGGTAGAGTGGGTACCCAGGAAAAACAGGCGAGTCTAGGTAGAGTGGGTACCCTGGTGAGTCTTGGTAGAGTGGGTACCCAGGAAAAACAGGCGAGTCTAGGTAGAGTGGGTACCCTGGTGAGTCTTGGTAGAGTGGGTACCCAGGAAAGACAGGTGAGTGTTGGTAGAGTGGGTACCCAGGTGAGTCTTGGTAGAGTGGGATGAATGAGATGAAGTTAATTAGCAGCATACATGCTAAACTGGTTATATTTCCTACACCTTTCAACCATGTTATTGAAGTACTAACTGGACACATCAACCATGTACTGCAGTACTAACTGGACACACACTAACGGAATGCTTATTGCATTATCACCATTTTATTTAGAATCAACAGCTCCAAATACAAAAACCACAAAATATATGCTCTGCTTTATATCACATACAAAATCAAAGAATCTTAAAGCTTGCCTGGAAAAATAAGTGCAGGATGGCATTACTTCTTTCACCTACCAGTAACACATCTACACACAATTTTAATGCATAATCTTATACACTTTTTTTAAATAGAAATTTTGTAAAAAAAAATAAATCAACCAAAATATTAAGAGGATTCTCTGAAAAAAGGTTAGCAATGGCAAGAAAACTTGGACACAACTGAATCTGTTGTAGACAAGTGATACCCAGTGTGTCATGACCTAGGCAATGCCATGGGTCTGAGCTGCATCTAATGACTTGTCAGCAGATTATCACAATATTTTGGTCTCAAGAGGAGGGTTAGAAATAAACAGTTTTTTTTTTTTACTAATTGACTAGATTAATTAATGATCAATCACAAATAAAACAACATGGAATGTAGGTGACATTAGAAGGTTTCAATCTTCTATAGAATAGTATCGAGAGAGTGAGGGCCTTCTTTCATCAGGGTCTCTGGCCTCTGGTGATACAGAGTTATCTAGCCTTCCATCAGCCTGATCCCCCCTGTCATGGAGCACTGAGGACATTTTCTCCTGCCTTCTCTCCCCTTGATCAGTCAATGCTGCTGCCACTCTGTCATGTCTGGCTTCGTTTACAGCCAGGGTGCCATCATGGGGACGGAAGTTGGACACTTGAAAGTATTCTTTCACCTGCTGGCACATTTCACTCTCTTAGTGGATGGGATAACTTCACGGACAGGTTGAATGGATGGGATAACTTCACTGACAGCCTCAATGGATGGGATAACTAACTTGACTGACAGGCTCAATGGATGGGATAACTAACTTCACTGACAGGCTCAATAGATGGGATAACTAACTTCACTGACAGGCTCAATAGATGGGATAACTTCACTGACAGCCTCAATGGATGGGATAACTAACTTCACTGACAGGCTCAATGGATGGGATAACTAACTTGACTGACAGGCTCAATGGATGGGATAACTAACTTCACTGACAGGCTCAATGGATGGGATAACTAACTTGACTGACAGGCTCAATGGATGGGATAACTAACTTCACTGACAGGCTCAATAGATGGGATAACTTCACTGACAGCCTCAATGGATGGGATAACTAACTTCACTGACAGGCTCAATGGATGGGATAACTAACTTCACTGACAGGCTGAATGGATGGGATAACTAACTTCACTGACAGGCTCAATGGATGGGATTACTAACTTCACTGACAGGCTAACTGGATGGGATAACTAACTTCACTGACAGGCTCAATGGATGGGATAACTAACTTCACTGACAGGCTCAATGGATGGGATAACTAACTTCACTGACAGGCTCAATAGATGGGATAACTTCACTGACAGCCTCAATGGATGGGATAACTAACTTCACTGACAGGCTCAATGGATAGGATAACTAACTTCACTGACAGGCTCAATGGATGGGATAACTAACTTCACTGACAGGCTCAATGGATGGGATAACTTCACTGACAGGCTCAATGGATGGGATTACTAACTTCACTGACAGGCTGAATGGATGGGATAACTAACTTCACTGACAGGCTCAATAGATGGGATAACTAACTTCACTGACAGCCTCAATGGATGGGATAACTAACTTCACTGACAGGCTCAATGGATGGGATAACTTCACTGACAGGCTCAATGGATGGGATAACTTCACTGAAAGGCTCAATGGATGGGATAACTAACTTCACTGAAAGGCTCAATGGATGGGATAACTAACTTCACTGACAGACTCAATGGATGGGATAACTTCACTGACAGGCTCAATGGATGGGATAACTAACTTCACTCACAGGCTCAATGGATGGGATAACTAACTTCACTGGTAGGCTCAATGGATGGGATAACTAACTTCAGTGACAGGTTGAATGGATGGGATAACTAACTTCACTGACTGGTTGAATGGATGGGATAACTAACTTCACTGACAGGCTCAATAGATGGGATAACTTCACTGACAGCCTCAATGGATGGGATAACTAACTTGACTGACAGGCTCAATGGATGGGATAACTAACTTCACTGACAGGCTCAATGGATGGGATAACTAACTTGACTGACAGGCTCAATGGATGGGATAACTAACTTCACTGACAGGCTCAATAGATGGGATAACTTCACTGACAGCCTCAATGGATGGGATAACTAACTTCACTGACAGGCTCAATGGATGGGATAACTAACTTCACTGACAGGCTGAATGGATGGGATAACTAACTTCACTGACAGGCTCAATGGATGGGATTACTAACTTCACTGACAGGCTAACTGGATGGGATAACTAACTTCACTGACAGGCTCAATGGATGGGATAACTAACTTCACTGACAGGCTCAATGGATGGGATAACTAACTTCACTGACAGGCTCAATAGATGGGATAACTTCACTGACAGCCTCAATGGATGGGATAACTAACTTCACTGACAGGCTCAATGGATAGGATAACTAACTTCACTGACAGGCTGAATGGATGGGATAACTAACTTCACTGACAGGCTCAATGGATGGGATTACTAACTTCACTGACTGGTTGAATGGATGGGATAACTAACTTCACTGACAGGCTCAATGGATGTGATAACTAACTTCACTGACAGGCTCAATGGATGGGATAACTTCACTGACAGGCTCAATGGATGGGATAACTTCACTGACAGGCTCAATGGATGGGATTACTAACTTCACTGACAGGCTGAATGGATGGGATAACTAACTTCACTGACAGCCTCAATGGATGGGATAACTAACTTCACTGACAGGCTCAATGGATGGGATAACTTCACTGACAGGCTCAATGGATGGGATAACTTCACTGAAAGGCTCAATGGATGGGATAACTAACTTCACTGAAAGGCTCAATGGATGGGATAACTAACTTCACTGACAGGCTCAATGGATGGGATAACTAACTTCACTGGTAGGCTCAATGGATGGGATAACTAACTTCAGTGACAGGTTGAATGGATGGGATAACTAACTTCACTGACTGGTTGAATGGATGGGATAACTAACTTCACTGACAGGCTCAATGGATGGGATAACTAACTTCACTGACAGACTCAATGGATGGGATAACTTCACTGACAGGCTAACTGGATGGGATAACTTCACTGACAGGCTAACTGGATGGGATAACTTCACTGACAGGCTCAATGGATGGGATAACTAACTTCACTGACAGGCTAACTGGATGGGATAACTTCACTGACAGGCTCAATGGATGGGATAACTTCACTGACAGGCTCAATGGATGGGATAACTAACTTCACTGACAGGCTCAATGGATGGGATAACTAACTTCACTGACAGGCTCAATGGATGGGATAACTAACTTCACTGACAGGCTCAATGGATGGGATAACTAACTTCACTGACAGACTCAATGGATGGGATAACTTCACTGACAGGCTCAATGGATGGGATAACTAACTTCACTGACAGGCTCAATGGATGGGATAACTTCACTGACAGGCTCAATGGATGGGATAACTAACTTCACTGACAGGCTCAATGGATGGGATAACTAACTTCACTGACAGACTCAATGGATGGGATAACTTCACTGACAGGCTCAATGGATGGGATAACTAACTTCACTTACAGACTCAATGGATGGGATAACTTCACTGACAGGCTCAATGGATGGGATAACTAACTTGACTGACAGGCTGAATGGATGGGATAACTAACTTGACTGACAGGCTCAATGGATGGGATAACTAACTTGACTGACAGGCTCAATGGATGGGATAACTAACTTCACTGACAGCCTCAATGGATGGGATAACTAACTTCACTGACAGCCTCAATGGATGGGATAACTAACTTGACTGACAGACTCAATGGATGGGATAACTAACTTGACTGACAGGCTCAATGGATGGGATAACTAACTTCACTGACAGCCTCAATGGATGGGATAACTAACTTCACTGACAGGCTCAATGGATGGGATAACTAACTTGACTGACAGGTTGAATGGATGTACTCACCTTACTAGCAGGTAGACAGCATGCTGAATGTATGTGAGTTAATACCTTCCACATTGGAGGTGGGGACTTAGATGGTTTAGATCGGCTCATCCTCAACAGCTCTTCTTTAGTGTATGCATATTCTAGGAGAGTAACAAAAATCACACTATAACTAAGAAATCTATATTGATGAAAATGGAAGTCTATCTGTGGCTTTGCCTTTTAAGCATTACTACACAAATAAACCAATACCAGGGTAGGTTACCTAAAAAATTTTTTTATCTCAATTTTGCAGGCGTTGAGCCCTGTCAGTAGGGTGGGATTTGATGCCAAAAGTTTCCCACCAGCTACCTTAGCACCTGCAATACGATGATTGTGCATCATGCACAAGGAGTCAGAGGTCTACTTGATTCAACAGTCAAACTACAGTACACATTATCTGGTTACACAGACCACAGTGGGCTCTCTTATATGCACTATGGCGCCTACATTAACTTTAAAGAGCACCCTACACTAGGGACAAGGCTGCTACATTCAATGACTAAAACCAGGGATCACACCCAGTGCCCCTGCTGTTGGGTAACAGCTGACTCCTGAGAACGTCCCCATGACACCCGGGCAGTCCCTGAGAGGTATTCTACCTCACATTTATGGAGGGTGATTACTGTACACTCAAGGCATTCATAGTGTGCACAAACTTGCGGCCTACTAACAACTAAAGATTCAAGAAATAAAGTACCAGCTTTATTTACTCAAATTTTTAAATGAAACAAGGTCACAAGCCTAAAAATACAAGTTTACTGACGCGTTGATGAAACCCTAATAAAATATTTTGTCTCTGGTGTGTAGAACTAGATGGCAGCAGCAGACAATGTAAGTTAGCACAAAATAAATGGCTTGAAAATCATCATCTAGCTAATTAAACCCCCCCCCCCATGCTAGTTTTACCATGTTATTACATGTACTGTAAGATAGTGTACTGACTCCTTTATTTAATTACTCACTAATTAGATTCATGATGGCTGAGTTACTTGTTTGAGCGCTGGTTTGCTCATCTGGTTCTTTTTCAACTTTCACAGACACCTGCTGGACAAATGTCACACAACTCTTGTTACTCTCAATCAGAGGTGTCTAATATAGCCAGTGGTGTCATAAAACAGTTGTCTAATATAGCCAGTGGTGTCATGGGACAGTTGTCTAATATAGCCAGTGGTGTCATGGGACAGTTGTCTTATATAGCCAGTGGTGTCATGGGACAGTTGTCTAATATAGCCAGTGGTGTCATGGGACAGTTGTCTAGCCTGTGGTGTCATGAGAAAGTTGTCTAATATAGCCAGTGGTGTCATGGGACAGTTGTCTATAGCCAGTGGTGTCATGGGACAGTTGTCTAATATAGCCAGTGGTGTCATGGGACAGTTGTCTATAGCCAGTGGTGTCATGGGACAGTTGTCTAATATAGCAAGTGGTGTCATGAGGCAGTTGTCTAATATAGCCAGTGGTGTCATGGGACAGTTGTCTAATATAGCCAGTGGTGTCATGAGACAGTTGTCTAATATAGCCAGTGGTGTCATGGGACAGTTGTCTAATATAGCCAGTGGTGTCATGAGACAGTTGTCTAATATAGCCAGTGGTGTCATGGGACAGTTGTCTAATATAGCCAGTGGTGTCATGGGACAGTTGTCTAATATAGCCAGTGGTGTCATGGGACAGTTGTCTAATATAGCCAGTGGTGTCAAGGGACAGTTGTCTAATATAGCCAGTGGTGTCATGGGACAGTTGTCTAGCCAGTGGTGTCATGAGACAGTTGTCTTATATAGCCAGTCGTGTCATGGGACTGTTGTCTAATATAGCCAGTGGTGTCATGAGACAGTTGTCTAATATAGCCAGTGGTGTCATGGGACAGTTGTCTAGCCTGTGGTGTCAAGGGACAGGTGTCTAATATAGCCAGTGGTGTCATGGGACAGTTGTCTTATATAGCCAGTGGTGTCATGAGACAGTTGTCTAGCCAGTGGTGTCATGGGACAGTTGTCTAATATAGCTAGTGGTGTCATGGGACAGTTGTCTAATATAGCCTGTGGTGTCATGAGACAGTTGTCTAATATAGCCTGTGGTGTCATGAGACAGTTGTCTAATATAGCCAGTGGTGTCATGGGACAGTTGTCTAGCCTGTGGTGTCATGGGACAGTTGTCTAATATAGCTAGTGGTGTCATGGGACACTTGTCTAATATAGCCAGTGGTGTCATGGGACAGTTCCAGTTGAACTACAGGAACAAAACCAACCTGTTCCTTAGGTTTATCTTGGTCTTCTACGCTCTGTGTCCATATGGTCACTGCATGCATTTCAGTAAACAAAATCCTAGAGGCAAGCTGTAGGTAAAATAATTGGCTGGGCTTTCAAGATTATAACTAATAAAAACATTTTACTCAAATATTTGACCCACCTGACCACCATATCATGTCTTTATGACCACTGTCCAGCTGTCTGTCTGACCACTGTCCAGCTGTCTGATCACTGCCTAGTTGTCTGTCTGACCACTGTCCAGCTGTCTGTCTGACCACTGTCCAGCTGTCTGATCACTGCCTAGTTGTCTGTCTGACCACTGTCCAGCTGTCTTTATGACCACTGTCCAGCTGTCTGACCACTGTCCAGCTGTCTGACCACTGTCTAGTTGTCTGACCACTGCCCAGTTGTCTTTCCACTGTCCAGCTGTCTGACCACTGTCCAGCTGTCTGACCACTGTCTAGTTGTCTGTCTGACCACTGTCCAGCTGTCTTTATGACCACTGTCCAGCTGTCTGACCACTGCCCAGTTGTCTTTCCACTGTCCAGCTGTCTGTCTGACCACTGTCCAGCTGTCTGACCACTGCCTAGTTGTCTGTCTGACCACTGTCCAGCTGTCTGACCACTGTCCAGCTGTCTGACCACTGCCTAGTTGTCTGTCTGGTCACTGTCCAGCTGTCTGTCTGACCACTGTCCAGCTGTCTGACCACTGCCTAGTTGTCTGTCTGGTCACTGTCCAGCTGTCTGTCTGACCACTGTCCAGCTGTCTGACCACTGTCTAGTTGTCTGTCTGACCACTGTCCAACCACTGTCCAGCTGTCTGACCACTGCCTAGTTGTCTGTCTGACCACTGTCCAGCTGTCTGACCACTGCCTAGTTGTCTGTCTGACCACTGTCCAGCTGTCTGACCATGGTCCAGCGGTCTCCCAAAGAAAAGGTTCTGTACTCACTAAAATGTTCTGCAGGTTGGACCCACTGATGACCATTGTATCTCCCAAGGGTGTTACCAATGTAAACAAATACTTGATTTTATCTTGACACAAGCTGCAACATTAGATATGACTGACACTACACATCATCACAACAAGTTAGATATGACTGACACTACACATCATCACAACAAGTTAGATATGACTGACACTACACATCATCACAACAAGTTAGATATGACTGACACTACACATCATCACAACAAGTTAGATATGACTGACACTACACATCATCACAACAAGTTAGACATGACTGACACTACACATCATCACAACAAGTTAGACATGACTGACACTACACATCATCACAACAAGTTAGATATGACTGACACTACACATCATCACAACAAGTTAGATATGACTGACACTACACATCATCACAACAAGTTAGACATGACTGACACTACACATCATCACAACAAGTTAGACATGACTGACACTACACATCATCACAACAAGTTAGACATGACTGACACTACACATCATCACAACAAGTTAGACATGACTGACACTACACATCATCACAACAAGTTAGACATGACTGACACTACACATCATCACAACAAGTTACATATGACTGACACTACACATCATCACAACAAGTTAGATATGACTGACACTACACATCATCACAACAAGTTAGATATGACTGACACTACACATCATCACAACAAGTTAGATATGACTGACACTACACATCATCACAACAAGTTAGATATGACTGACACTACACATCATCACAACAAGTTAGATATGACTGACACTACACATCATCACAACAAGTTAGATATGACTGACACTACACATCATCACAAGTTAGATATGACTGACACTACACATCATCACAACAAGTTAGATATGACAGACACTACACATCATCACAACAAGTTAGATATGACTGACACTACACATCATCACAACAAGTTAGATATGACTGACACTACACATCATCACAAGTTAGATATGACTGACACTACACATCATCACAACAAGTTAGATATGACTGACACTATACATCATCACAAGTTAGATATGACTGACACTACACATCATTAGTAATTACAGAAAACAATTACTTTTGAATGAGGCTGAGAGAACAATATAAAAATGAGCTATATCAATTTTGGATAAAACAATTACCTTTGAATGAGACTGGTAAAACAATCTAAAAATATGCTAGCTCAAATTTAGCTAAAACAATTACCTTTGACTGAGGCTGTTAACATTTGCCGACAACTGCCATCACATGTGGAATCAACATAAAGAATGTAAACAGGTGCATTCATTATCAAATTTAATTTAAAAAAACTAATATGAAAGTACATTTGAAAGCTACTATGGGAATTAATGAGTCTTATATTTGTTTGATACATCAAATGACAATACAGGCTGAACAGTAAGCACCCCACTACATGGATCTTTTACCTAGTAAAATGACTGAGACGACTCAAAAATAACCATTCTGTTATTTTACATACTTGTATGACTGAGACTTGACTCAAAAGTAACCATTCTCTTGTTTTACCTAGTGGTATGACTGAGACTTGACTCAAAAGTAACCATTCTCTTGTTTTACCTAGTGGTATGACTGAGACTTGACTCAAAAGTAACCATTCTCTTGTTTTACCTAGTGGTATGACTGAGACTTGACTCAAAAGTAACCATTCTCTTGTTTTACCTAGTGGTATGACTGAGACTTGACTCAAAAGTAACCATTCTCTTGTTTTACCTAGTGGTATGACTGAGACTTGACTCAAAAGTAACCATTCTCTTGTTTTACCTAGTGGTATGACTGAGACTTGACTCAAAAGTAACCATTCTCTTGTTTTACCTAGTGGTATGACTGAGACTTGACTCAAAAGTAACCATTCTCTTGTTTTACCTAGTGGTATGACTGAGACTTGACTCAAAAGTAACCATTCTCTTGTTTACCAAATGCTTGCCCAAACACATTGCATGATTGGTCATACTTAACAAAGAGACATAACTACAGCTATTAAGTATAATATTTTTGTCTCCCCTTGTTAATTTAATACAACCTTGTGTTAGTGCCCTTATCTGCTCTTGTAATCAAAAGCAATAAATAATTCAAAGAACTTTGTAATTCTCCATTAATAATTTACACTAATGTGCTATCTTAGTTGCCAGCAGATACACATGTAAAATGCCAGAAAATGGTCAACCAGTTACTTTCTCAATTAAAATAAATATATCTGTGAATTTCGAAATGTTCCTGTACTTGTGTATTTCTGAAAAGTGGAACAATGCTGTGCTGAGGAACCATCAGCCTAAAATAAAATTAAAAAAATAAGAATAATCTTACAGCATTATGCTGCCTGTCAACTGGGGTAACCAGCTGATGCCCTTGAGAGTATCTGTCTTGTCTGTGTTGGGACTGCTCTTCATCCTCTAGACTTGCTATATTGTTGTTGAAACTGCTGTCAAATGATTTGGGCACACTTGGTGAACTATAGGGCTCTGGTGACAAATCTTTCTTGTTGCTTTTGTATGAGCCACAACTTGATGAATCAGCTGAACTTTGTCGGGTGTACGGGTCCAATCTTCCTTTCAAACACATCTTATTGTTTAGATTGTGCCAGTTGTCTTCCACCTTTTCTCCTTGCATTTCTTCTTTGTCTGTAAACTTCACAAAAAAAAAAAATGTTAAGGCAAGAAAAAAAAAACTGCTTTAAAAACTAGTAAACAAACACCATTTTAAAACTGTGTATAAAAAATAAGAAATATGTGCTTTATTTGGCAAATTTAAGGATTCGCTTTAACTTAAGTAATGCTTGTAGGCTAGTGGACATTAAGAAAAAAAGAAGTAAAACTAAGCTCATTAAAAAATCAGCATTCATTAAGGACACCAGTGTAAATATTTTACCTCACTTCCTAGACTAACCAGTGTAAATATTTTACCTCACTTCCTAGACTAACCAGTGTAAATATTTTACCTCACTTCCTAGACTAGTTTGTCTTTGAAAAAATGTTTCTGTCAGACCTCCTAAAATGTATAACATCAGTAAGTTATGAGCAATGCAATCAACAAAAATCAATACAGGTGTATAGACAATACAATAATCTACTGTAGATCATATTACATTTTAATTTAAAGACAATTATTACAAAATGTGTGCTGACAGAATATGTATTAATTAATTCACTACTCTAATTTGGAAATCATTTAAGAACCAAATGTTCAATATTAAATAAGACTTTATTGTTGAAACTTGAAATGATGATTAGAGCCCATAGCTAGACTAAAATAAATTAATTTTTAGACTAGTTTAGGGCCTATAAAAACTCTCTTGCATAATTATGAGTGAAAAAAATGACTGTTCCATTCCATTAATGTTCATGTCATTACCTGGATTAGTTTCTGGTTTTGATAAAGATCTTATTGGTCTTGCCTTTTTTAGACCATTTATTCTAGGGGCTGAAGCTTTTGGAAGACCTAAAAAGACTGATGACATCTTTTTTCTGATGCCACTTTGACTTTAACCTCTGAATAAAAATAAATTTATCAGATGGATATTGTAAATTTATGGAAAGCTGTTATGTTAGTCAATTTAGTTTCTATTAATAGTTCAAATCCAATGTTAAATTTACATAAAAAAATACACACATCTCATAATAGTAAATGCTGCATAATAAATAGATATAGGCCTAGGTCAAATGGATTTTAATTAAATTTAATATGCAGAAAGTAGTTAAAAAGTAAGTATGAACATCATCATTTTTGTTTTTGGAAGTAGGATAAAAAACACAGCTAGCAGGCTAAAGGCAACTTATAGATAATCATACTAGATCAAGATAACGTAGGTACATTCTAGATCTAGGCCTAGGAAAGAAACTATGGCTATCTGTAAAAAATAACTAGACTAAATAAAAAAAAAAGATTATTTAAAGATTCTTCTAGAATCTAGATTTAGTTCTAGATCTAGATTAGAAGACATGCTTTAAAAGTGTGGGTCTATATAAAATTTATTTATTATTACATTAGGCCAATAATATTTTATTTATTATTATTTAGTTAGTTAGACTAAAGCCTGCCGCTAAAGCTAAGTAGGCCTATAGAATCTAGTATACTTAAATACTAGATCTAGATTCTAAATAGATCTAGAATCTAGTCTAGATCAATCTTTAAATCATAGATCTAGAATTAAACTAGTCACTAAAAAAAGTAAAGTACTAGATTCTAGAACTAGCTATACATTGCAAGCAGCATTTCAGTTTGTGGAGATTTTCTCAATGACAGTGTTGCCTAAGTGTAGGTAAGTGTTGCTAATTTTTCTAGATTTACATGCCTGGGCCTGAACATCCATAGAGGGAAAAGTTAAGTTCTCAAAGTCAATGCATCAAGCAGCACCCCTATATAACTGCGGCTATAACATTGACAGAAGAAGCCCTTGAATCTAGAAGAAGTGGATAGATTCACCTACCTTGAAGTATTGTTGATAAGCAGGGTGGGACAGAAGCAGACATAAAAATAAGGACAGGCAAGGCAAGAGCAGTCTTCAACCAACTAAAAGGACAGAAGCAGACATAAAAATAAGGACAGGCAAGGCAAGAGCAGTCTTCAACCAACTAAAAAATGCTTGGGATTCTCAAGATTTAACCCTTGCCAAAGCCCTTGGTATAAAAATCTGGATCTTCAACACACTAGATTAGATCTAGTAAAACCTGCTTTACTGCAGCTTTACTCTATGGAGCTGAGACATGGAGAATAACTGCTATAAAAATAAGAAATAAACTTAATAAGTTTAACTTATGCCTCAGAAAGATCCTGCAAATTTGCTGGCCTAAAGGCTAAAACTGTAAAACCAACAGAAATGATGTTCTAGATCTATATTCTAGATCTATATTCTAGGGCAACGGACAAATCAACTGCCAGCTGAAGTAGAACCTCCAGAGAAAATGGATTGGCCACACACTCCCCGGGAAATCTGTATCCAGCATAACAAGTATTAACAAGACAGGCCCTCGCCTGGAATCCACAGGGCAGGAGGAGAAGAGGCAGACCAAGAAAGTTTAGAAAGACCTGGAGACGTGACCTGGAAGAAGACACCAAGAAGATTGGATACACCTGGGGACAGTTGGAGAGTCTGGAGAGACTAGCCCAGGACAGAGACGCCTTGTCAGCGGCCTATGTCCCAGGAAGCAAACCTAACCTAAGTTATAATATCTAGATTACATAATCTAGATACTATCCAGATGATCCTCATCAGTATCTAGATTCTAGATCTAAATCTAGAATGTCTAGATTCTAGATTAGATGTAATCTAGAATCTAAATTCTAGATCTACCTACACAGAAGTCAAACAGTGGCATTTCTTACATGACAGTGCCAGATTTAATCGAAAATCCTGGACCACTTTTTGTGTGTGATTATTATGCTTAAAATTAAATAAAGATACGTTTTTAAGTTAGTAATATTTGGTGCAGCAATAAAATAATGCCTTTATAGAAAATACCTAGATCTAGATCTATATACAATTCTACTAAACATTAAGCTGTGCCTATTACATTATATAGTATATAGAATACTATAGTGTATTAGTAAAAAAAACCTTGCCATTAAATCACGGACAGAGATCCTAAGCGTCAGTCTAGATCTAGACGTGGTAAATCATTTGTTCGAAATATTGAAATTTTATTCGCCATCTGTTGTCGTCAGCAGCAGCTCCATGTGAGAGGGGGAGTAGTGTGTGGGGGTGGGGGGGGGGGGCGGGCTTGGACTTGGTTATTTTACCTGATAACCACTGAAGTGAATTGATTATATTTCGTGTAAGCCATTTATTCACACCTGTAGCACCCATTTTTATCAATTTTTTTTAGAGTGAAGAGATGTTAGTCTATAGAGTACAAAAAAGGAACAAGCTTAATCCAGTGCTAACTAAATAATCAGTGTTTCTTCCAGACTTTTTTCTCCGGTGGGGGGAAGGGGGGCACTTGATATTTTCGGGGGGTCAAAAAATTTTTTTTGGGGGGGGGGGGGGGGCGGACACTTGTAAAAATGTATGTTTACTCTATACATTCCATCTCGTTCGGGTGGCGGGGGGGGGGGGGGGGCAATATCCATCTGTACGCTCTACGATTCTACCACTCCGTCCTTAAAAGTAAAGTTTCTTCTTCGAACCAAACGGTCTAAATTGCAAGTGAAGTAGAGTCCACATGATTCTGTGACCTCAGGATCAGTGTTTCTTTCAGACTTTTTAAAGCGGGGGGGGGGCTTGAAATTTTCAGGGGGGAACGGAAACACACTGGTAAAAGCATATATTTTCAATATAAATTCTACTTCGTTGGGGGGGGGGGGGGAGAGGGGGGGGGAAGAGAGGGGGGGGGAAGAGAGGGGGTAGACGTCATAAGCAACAAAAGCTTTTATGGTGGAAAAAAAAAGCGAAATAGTTTCATTTTCTTATTTTCAGTGCATTTAAAAGCTTGCTATTAGAAAATATTTGTTTTATTAGTAATTCGACCTTTGACTTTAATGAAATCGACACCCCTATCTAAAGGACGGCCATGTACCACTTGTTAACGCCCGTGAAAACCAGCCGTCCGTGACAAACTGTTCACTAACGGTTCAGCCTCATCAACAGGCTGATTGAGTTCAGAGGTGTAGCGACCCTTCCCGGCGCCCGAGGGACAAACTTTCAATTTGGCGCCCCGCTCGGGAGCAAATTTTCGATTTGCACCCCCCTCAAACTTTTGATTTGCACCCCCCCCCCCCCCTCAAACTATTTAAAATGCAAAAATGCAGCTAAAATGACATTTTAATTTGTTTTTCCAACCCATTTTGGCGCCTCCTAAGGTCGGCGCCCGGGGACATATGTACCCCCCCCCGCTACGCCTCTGATCGAGTTATCACTTGAGGTTAATTTTGTTTTATCTCCCCTGTCGTTACAACATTTTAGAAATTTTAACATTAAATTTTAATGACTAATTGTCTATCTAATTTAGATTAAAAATGAGGCCAATTCTAGACCGAAAAATATGCGCATAGTTCTACAATATCAATTCCATTTCGTTCGGGGGGGGGGGGGGCTCTGATGGGACAGGGACTAACCACGATAAATAATTAAATAGTAGATTTAAATAGGCTATTAAAATAGATTTTAAAAAATAATATATATTTAACTTATAGTCAAGAATTCTTTGCTAGCTATACTATGTGCCATGAACCCTCAACCCCTGGCGACCCGCCTGAAGCGCAACTGCTTGGCCACACGGTGCAGATAGTTTTGTCAGAAGAATAAAGATCAAATGTAATTGACCCCCTAGCGCAGCAATAAAAGAATTAATTGAGTCCATTGCGCAGCTATTAATAGTATTTAATTTGATATTTAAGTCATTGCGTTTTGCATCTTTTGCCGGCCAGATAGCGCGTGGGGGAAAATCTTTTTCGGAGTATCTTTGTAAAATAAGATATCATTGCATTGTCATTGAAGAATATAGTGTGGAATGTTCGAATGAAATCGCTGCCTTAAAAGTGGGTTAAAATTGAGTTACAGGCTTTGCCACAAAGAAACAAATAAATAAAAACAACAACACCAAAAGCAAACAAACAAGCTAGCATAGTGAACTCACAGTTCAAAGTATTAGATTGTCGGATTTATAAATATATATTTTTTTCATGTTTTAAAATTTGGTGGCGTTTTTCCTTTGATTTGTTTCATTGATTGCGATTTTTATCTTGTGATTTTCTCCCCCCCCCCCCCCCCCCCTCTAAGCCCTCTTGTATTGTCACTAGTTTTCATAGGCCAGAGATCGTGGTTTGTTTCCTGGTCATCTGACTCTGATATAAACTTGAACACGGTCTTTTAACTTTGGCACACAACAGGCAACCATGTTCTTATTTTTACAGCTTAGCCGTAAGTTAATAAAATTAAGTTGAATGAGTTTTGTTTTAGATAGACTCTCAATATAAAGATTTAAGTACACACATTCACGAAAAAAGCAATAAATTTCACCGAGATAAAAAAAATACCCTTAGTTGTCCGTTGACGTCCATGCATGTATTCCTCCCTCCCCCATGTATCTTCCCTCCCATGTGTACTAGTGCCTGTAGCCCGACCCGTTGGCTGGGGCCACGTCTAGGTCATGACGCAACCAAACCTGACCACAGCACAGCAGGCTCAGCCCGACCTACGGTGGCTACGTAACGGTCAAGGACATCAAAGGTGCTGCGCCACCGCGCGATGACCAGCCCTGCCCGCTGGTCAGGAAGAGTTATCTGTAATGGCTGTCACGTGATTTTATTGGTGGCACTTTCTGAACACGTGTGGAGACCTGAAGGGTGGGGTGGGGGGGGGGGGGGGGGGGGCGGGGTTGAGGGAGGAGTTGCTCTGGACATTTTCTTAAAATTTGCGTTAGGGGTGTGAAGTGAGGGAGAGGTTAGGGTTAGGGGTGTGAAGTGAGGGAGAGGTTAGGGTTAGGGGTGTGAAGTGAGGGAGAGGTTAGGGTTAGGGGTGTGAAGTGAAGGAGAGGTGTAATTGTTTGGCCAAAAGGGCATAACTTGAATTATAACTCACCTCTATATTTGGGCTTCACTGGCACCATAAAATCTTCCTCCCCCTCCCTCCCTATACATAATATCATCATCATCATCATCCCCATCCTTCTTCTCATCATCATCATCATCATCATCATCATCATCATGTGGAGCCTTAGTGGGGCAAAGGTACACAACCACCCCATTCCATAGTGCACATATATTTATGATAGGAGGGGAATCATATGCTTTCTCTGACGGGAATGGAACTAAAAACACTTGAGCCGACCATAATTTAATAATACCCAATATTCTTATTTTCTATAGGGGAAAGAATCGTGCTCAATTGCTTACGCCTTAAATGTTAATTGTGTTGTTTCCCTTAGTATTGAAAAGTTATCACGAATACTATACGTTGGCAAAAAGCGACCGGCTCATCCTTAGTTCACAACAAATGTTGGAGGTGCTTGTTACCAGTCACTAGAAATTAAAACTTTCACCTACATTTTGATATATTTTGCTTCTTTAGAAGCAAAATGTCCGTAAAACTAAGTGTGTCTATTCAATAACGATGAGTCATGCAGCTCAAATTGTACGCTTTCTAATTTTTTTATCCTGCTTCTCTTGGGCACCCCTCTGGTCGGCATCTCAAGTGGCCACCCCCATGACTACTAAGTCATTAGATCTAAGTAGTCTATATATGTAAGAAAGAATAGATAGGCTACTTCATACTAAAAAAGTTTATACCATCTGTTTTTTCTATGGCTTACTCAATAAGTAAATTGCGAAAAGTTTAATAATATATTTGAAAAATTCGGATTTTTCTACAGAACAATTTATTATTTACTAAGAAGATGACATTATTCTAGATATCTAGATCTAGAGAATCTAGCAGTCGCTACTTGGCCCGGACGAATCTCTTATCAAAATTATTTAAATTAATGATGATGTGACGATGTCAAAGTCTAAACTAAAAACTCCATAGATCTAGATTAATAAATAGATCTAGAATCTAGTCTAGACTCTAATTAAATAAATAATAAAAGTCAGTCAAGATTTGCAGGTTCATAGTGTTTGACTGGAGTTTGAGTGAGTTAGCTTGGCTTAAACTGCTTAAACTAAAGCTTAATTTAAGAATTTAAGAAATTTTAAATTTTAAGTTTAAGCTACCAATCTAGATCTAGAATCTAGATCTAGATTTACTGCATAGCAGTAGAGATTCTACATGATGGAGATCTAGAATCTAGATCTAGATCTAAATTTCTAGCTATGGTTGGCTGAACTATTTAGTATTTTCTTACAGTTGTTTACATGATATAGAATCTAGATTATAGATTAATAGGCTACATTTAAATTACATACTGTCATGACATAATCACATTACTTAGGCGGCATTTTTTTTTCATTTTAAAAAATAGGCCTAACTAATTTGAGTCTTAGGCGGCTTCAGTTAACAAGTATTAATCTTAAAAGAGTTAAATTTAAAAATTAAGTTAGACCTAGAAGATCTAATTAATAAATTATTATTAATCATATTAAACTGTTGATCCTAGTATACAATAATAAGCCCTACCAACTGTGCTGTACATATATTTCTTATAAGTCTTATATTGTACAATATAGTAATAGTCTATAGACTATAGACAGTTATGTCTATGTTCATGCGTTGTTATGTATATGTAATAACTAGTAATTGAAAATTGTTCTACAGAGTCAATAGGCCTATAGACTTTTAATAATAGAATTATAAATTGATAAATATAGGCCAAAGACCTATAAAACTAGTAGGACTATTATTGGCCTGAATATCATATATATTATATATTGCAGTTAAAGACAAGCTTACTAGAGTCTTAAAAGTCTATTAAAATGAATTATTATGCCTATAAATATAACCCTATTAACTAATTTATAATCGTAATAGCATAAATGACCTAAATCAGCCTTGGCCCAAGAGTAGATGATCGGCATGAGCATATAGGCTCTATCTATTCTAATATTTACTATGTAATCATGCTGTAGCCTACTATAATATCAAGTTTTAGGGTAGCAATCTAGCTTTTGACTTTAACTTTAAGGCCTTTCCAGCCTATTTGTATTATCTACCAGCTGTCTTATGGATTAATTTTGTACATATAGGCCTGGCCCAGCACCATCAAACAATTAGTGTAGCTGTAGCCGGTGCCACAGACAAGAAGTGTGGCCACAGCTGGTACCACCAGTGAATCAGAACAAACCAGCACCATCAAACAATTAGTGTAGCTGTAGCCGGTGCTGGGATGAAAGAACGAGTGAGTGTAGCTGTGGTTGGAGCCGGAGCAGCTGGTCTTTGTGCTCTGAGACACCTGGCACTGCCAGGTGTGTCATCCGTGAACTTGACGGCCACATGTTTTGAGCAGTCGCCCAGAGTGGGTGGGACATGGTACTACACTGAAGACATTGGCACTGACAAGTATGGCCTCCCGGTACATTCTAGCATGTATAAACACCTCAGGTAAGGTCAAAGTTCAGCCGTAGGTCAGATAGCCTTACACAGGTGATTGCTGTTTGTTCTTTGTGACTAGTCCTGTAAATAAACTTTGATCAAAGCAAGTGTGTGGTTGTTTGACCACGTACACTGCTGTGCCATCATCACATACAATGATGCAGGCAGCAAGTGTGTGGTTGTTTGACCACGTACGCTGCTGCTGTGCCATCATCACATACAATGATGCAGGCAGCAAGTGTCTAGTGGTCAAACAACACATACATTGCCATCATATTTTGTGAGCATCAGCAACTGAGAATACATTCAAATTGTTAATGGAATGTGCTGTTTTGTTAATGGGATGTGCTGTTTTAGCAAGATCATTTGATAGAGTTGTAGGCATATACTAATTGTCCTCATGACAAGGTGATCAAATATTGATTTTTTTCTCAGGACCAATCTGCCAGTTGAATGCATGGCTTTTCCAGACTATCCCTTCCCTAAACAGCAGCCATCTTTTGTTGAACACGAAGTGGTGCTGAAATATCTAGAGGACTACGCTCACAACTTTAACCTTACAAAGTACATTAAGGTAGTTACATACATTATCTAGTGGTGTAGAATATAATAGGCCTACAAAATAGTTTAAACTTTTTTCTCTTCATTGAAATTTGTGAACATAGTGATTGTCATGAAATGATTTTATGTTAAAATAAATATATTGATTTTGGACTTGATTGTTTAGTTTTTGACCAAAGTCAAGAAAATCAGACCTGTGTCAGACGAGGGGAGTAAGTTCAAGGTCAACTGGGAGGTGACCACATGCAGTGTTGCCAACCCAGGAGTGGAGCAGACGCAAACCTTTAATGCTGTGCTGCTCTGTAATGGGTAAGTCCTGCTTTCTTGTCCTGCTCTGTTATGGGTAAGTCCTGCTTTCTTGTCCTACTTTGTTATGGGTAAGTCCTGCTTTCTTGTCCTGCTCTGTTATGGGTAAGTCCTGCTTTCTTGACCTGCTCTGTAATGGGTAAGTCCTGCTTTCTTGTCCTGCTCTGTTATGGGTAAGTCCTGCTTTCTTGTCCTACTTTGTTATGGGTAAGTCCTGCTTTCTTGTCCTGCTCTGTTATGGGTAAGTCCTGCTTTCTTGACCTACTTTGTTATGGGTAAGTCCTGCTTTCTTGACCTGCTCTGTAATGGGTAAGTCCTGCTTTCTTGACCTGCTCTGTAATGGGTTAATGGGTAAGTCCTGCTTTCTTGACCTACTTTGTAATCGGTAAGTCCTGCTTTCTTGACCTACTTTGTAAAGGGTAAATCCTGCTTTCTTGACCTACTTTGTTATGGGTAAGTCCTGCTTTCTTGACCTACTTTGTAATCGGTAAGTCCTGCTTTCTTGACCTACTTTGTAATGGGTAAGTCCTGCTTTCTTGATGTACTTTGTTATGGGTAAGTCCTGCTTTCTTGACCTACTTTGTAATGGGTAAATCCTGCTTTCTTGACCTACTTTGTTATGGGTAAGTCCTGCTTTCTTGACCTACTTTGTAATCGGTAAGTCCTGCTTTCTTGACCTACTTTGTAATGGGTAAGTCCTGCTTTCTTGATGTACTTTGTTATGGGTAAGTCCTGCTTTCTTGTCCTACTTTGTAGTGGGTAAGTCCTGCTTTCTTGTCCTACTTTGTAATGGTTAAGTCCTGCTTTCTTGACCTACTTTGTAATGGGTAAATCCTGCTTTCTTGACCTACTTTGTTATGGGTAAGTCCTGCTTTCTTGACCTACTTTGTAATCGGTAAGTCCTGCTTTCTTGACCTACTTTGTAATGGGTAAGTCCTGCTTTCTTGACCTACTTTGTAATGGGTAAGTCCTGCTTTCTTGATGTACTTTGTTATGGGTAAGTCCTGCTTTCTTGTCCTACTTTGTAGTGGGTAAGTCCTGCTTTCTTGTCCTACTTTGTAATGGTTAAGTCCTGCTTTCTTGACCTACTTTGTAATGGGTAAGTCCTGCTTTCTTGACCTACTTTGTTATGGGTTAGTCCTGCTTTCTTGATGTACTTTGTTATGGGTAAGTCCTGCTTTCTTGACCTACTTTGTTATGGGTAAGTCCTGCTTTCTTGACCTACTTTGTTATGGGTAAGTCCTGCTTTCTTGTCCTACTTTGTAGTCGGTAAGTCCTGCTTTCTTGACCTACTTTGTTATGGGTAAGTCCTGCTTTCTTGACCTACTTTGTTATGGGTAAGTCCTGCTTTCTTGACCCACTTTGTTATGGGTTAGTCCTTTCTTGACCCACTTTGTAATGGGTAAGTCCTGCTTTCTTGACCTACTTTGTAATGGTTAAGTCCTGGTTTCTTGACCAGCTCTGTAATGGGTAAGTCCTGCTTTCTTGTCCTACTTTATTATGGGTAAGTCCTGGTTTCTCCACCTACTTTGTTATGGTTTTAAAACTGGTTATGAGACCTAATTTATGAAATCTAACACCTCTGATGCCTTATGACATCGTAACTGTCCCTATTCTAGGCACTATGCCAAGCCCCTGGTGCCAGATATACCAGGTGTGAACAGTTTTCCTGGTCAAGTCACACACAGCCACGACTACAGAAGGACAGACGGCTGTGATGGCAAAGTTGTGGTCATCTTGGGTGCGGCCTCGTCTGGTATTGACATCTCTCTGGAAATGTCTGCGGTGGCCAAACAGGTTTTTACATCACCAATCATTCACAACATCATCAACAACATCTGTAATCTTTAGTGCCATAACAAGCCAACCCCCACAACCCAGTTTAATTCAAGCCATAACAAGCCAACCCCAGCAACCAAGGTTTATTTAAGCCATAACAAGCCAACCCTGACAACCCAATTTAATTTAAGCCATAACAAGCCAACCCCCACAACCCAGGTTTATTTAAGCCATAACAAGCCAACCCCCACAACCCAGGTTTATTTAAGCCATAACAAGCCAACCCCCACAACCCAGGTTTATTTAAGCCATAACAAGCCAACCCCCACAACCCAGGTTTATTTAAGCCATAACAAGCCAACCACCACAACCCAGGTTTATTTAAGCCATAACAAGCCAACCCCCCAACCCAGGTTTATTTAAGCCATAACAAGCCAACCCCCACAACCCAGGTTTATTTAAGCCATAACAAGCCAACCCCCCAACCCAGGTTTATTTAAGCCATAACAAGCCAACCCTGACAACCAAACTTCCAGACAACCTGCATCAGAAACCTGGCATAAAAAGGGTAGACAACTCCATGATAGAGTTTTTAGACGGCAGTTCTGTAGAGGCTGATGTGTTGATGTTCTGTACTGGCTACCATTATGACTACCACTTTCTGGACAAAGACTGTGGGATTGTTGTCCATGAAGAGCGGGTAACTCCGCTGTACAAACACCTGATTAGCAGCAAGTACCCTAGCCTGGGGATTGTTGGGATATGTAAGCAGATTGTACCCTTCCCCATGTTTGATGTGCAAGTCAGGTTTTTCAGGTGAGAATTTGATTGGAGGGAGGAGTCTACTAGGAGTGACAATATTCTGGATCCAATTCTCAATAAAATTAGACAATTTTAGTGATAATGACAGCTCTATTGTAGACAGTTAATTATATTGCAAATGACAGCCATATTCAATAAATAGTTACAGTTCCTGGTGAAATAAAATGGTTTGTAGTAATTCATCCAGGCAGAGTTTTTTTTACCATCTCAAGGTTATCACTGACTTATTACACCTGGGTAGAAATACAGGTAACAGTACATGCCACTGTGGTGTAATAGATGGCTGACTTTAAATATGTGACTGTAAAACAACATGGCTGACTGTACCCTGTGTGACTGTAAAACAACATAAGGCTGACTGTACACTGTGTGACTGTAAAACAACATATGGCTGACTGTACACTGTGTGACTGTAAAACAACATATGGCTGACTGTACACTGTGTGACTGTAAAACAACATGGCTGACTGTACCCTGTGTGACTGTAAAACAACATATGGCTGACTGTACCCTGTGTGACTGTAAAACAACATATGGCTGACTGTACACTGTGACTGTAAAACAACATGGCTGACTGTACCCTGTGTGACTGTAAAACAACATATGGCTGACTGTACCCTGTGTGACTGTAAAACAACATATGGCTGACTGTACACTGTGACTGTAAAACATGGCTGACTGTACCCTGTGTGACTGTAAAACAACATATGGCTGACTGTACCCTGTGTGACTGTAAAACAACATAAGGCTGACTGTACCCTGTGTGACTGTAAAACAACATATGGCTGACTGTACACTGTGTGACTGTAAAACAACATATGGCTGACTGTACACTGTGTGACTGTAAAACAACATATGGCTGACTGTACACTGTGTGACTGTAAAACAACATATGGCTGACTGTACCCTGTGTGACTGTAAAACAACATATGGCTGACTGTACACTGTGTGACTGTAAAACAACATATGGCTGACTGTACCCTGTGTGACTGTAAAACAACAAGGCTGACTGTACCCTGTGTGACTGTAAAACAACATATGGCTGACTGTACACTGTGACTGTAAAACATGGCTGACTGTACACTGTGTGACTGTAAAACAACATAAGGCTGACTGTACACTGTGTGACTGTAAAACAACATATGGCTGACTGTACCCTGTGTGACTGTAAAACAACATGGCTGACTGTACACTGTGTGACTGTAAAACAACATATGGCTGTTTTACCCTGTGTGACTGTAAAACAACATATGGCTGTTTTACCCTGTGTGACTGTAAAACAACATATGGCTGACTGTACCCTGTGTGACTGTAAAACAACATATGGCTGACTGTACACTGTGTGACTGTAAAACAACATATGGCTGACTGTACCCTGTGTGACTGTAAAACAACAAGGCTGACTGTACCCTGTGTGACTGTAAAACAACATATGGCTGACTGTACACTGTGTGACTGTAAAACAACAAGGCTGACTGTACACTGTGACTGTAAAACAACATAGCTGACTGTACACTGTGACTGTAAAACAACATATGGCTGACTGTACACTGTGTGACTGTAAAACAACATATGGCTGACTGTACCCTGTGTGACTGTAAAACAACATATGGCTGACTGTACACTGTGTGACTGTAAAACAACATATGGCTGACTGTACACTGTGTGACTGTAAAACAACATATGGCTGAATGTACCCTGTGTGACTGTAAAACAACATATGGTTGACTGTACCCTGTGTGACTGTAAAGCAACATATGGCTGACTGTGAATGTGACTGTAAAACAACATATGGCTGACTGTACCCTGTGTGACTGTAAAACAACATATGGCTGACTGTACCCTGTGTGACTGTAAAACATGGCTGACTGTACCCTGTGTGACTGTAAAACAACATATGGCTGACTGTACCCTGTGTGACTGTAAAACAACATATGGCTGACTGTACACTGTGACTGTAAAACATGGCTGACTGTACCCTGTGTGACTGTAAAACAACATGGCTGACTGTACCCTGTGTGACTGTAAAACAACAAGGCTGACTGTACACTGTGACTGTAAAACAACATAGCTGACTGTACACTGTGACTGTAAAACAACATATGGCTGACTGTACCCTGTGTGACTGTAAAACAACATATGGCTGACTGTACACTGTGTGACTGTAAAACAACATGGCTGACTGTACACTGTGTGACTGTAAAACATGGCTGACTGTACACTGTGTGACTGTAAAACAACATATGGCTGACTGTACCCTGTGTGACTGTAAAACAACATATGGCTGACTGTACACTGTGACTGTAAAACATGGCTGACTGTACCCTGTGTGACTGTAAAACAACATATGGCTGACTGTACCCTGTGTGACTGTAAAACAACATAAGGCTGTCTGTACACTGTGTGACTGTAAAACAACATAAGGCTGACTGTACCCTGTGTGACTGTAAAACAACATATGGCTGACTGTACACTGTGTGACTGTAAAACAACATAAGGCTGACTGTACACTGTGTGACTGTAAAACAACATATGGCTGACTGTACACTGTGACTGTAAAACAACATATGGCTGACTGTACACTGTGTGACTGTAAAACAACATAAGGCTGACTGTACACTGTGTGACTGTAAAACAACATATGGCTGACTGTACACTGTGTGACTGTAAAACAACATGGCTGACTGTACCCTGTGTGACTGTAAAGCAACATGACTGACTGTACCCTGTGTGACTGTAAAACAACATATGGCTGACTGTACACTGTGTGACTGTAAAACAACATATGGCTGTTTTACCCTGTGTGACTGTAAAACAACATATGGCTGACTGTACCCTGTGTGACTGTAAAACAACATATGGCTGACTGTACACTGTGTGACTGTAAAACAACATATGGCTGACTGTACACTGTGTGACTGTAAAACAACATAGCTGACTGTACACTGTGTGACTGTAAAGCAACATGGCTGACTGTACCCTGTGTGACTGTAAAACAACATGGCTGACTGTACCCTGTGTGACTGTAAAACAACATAGCTGACTGTACACTGTGTGACTGTAAAACAACATATGGCTGACTGTACACTGTGTGACTGTAAAGCAACATATGGCTGACTGTACCCTGTGTGACTGTAAAGCAACATGATTGACTGTACCCTGTGTGACTGTAAAACAACATATGGCTGACTGTACCCTGTGTGACTGCCTTACCTTCCAGGTCAGTGCTTGATGGGACGTGTGTGCTGCCCAGCGAGGCGGACATGAACGCTGACACAGAGCAGGACTTCCAGCTCCGCCTGACCTCCGGCCTTCCACAGCGCCACGCCCACTTGATGGGGGACAGACAGTTTGAGTACAACGACCAGCTTGCCAGGATGGCCAACACCCAGCCCTTGTCTGGCCACTACAAGCAGCTCTACCTGGCCACACACCTGCTCAGGCTGGACAACGTCATGGAGTATAAAAATAGAAACTTTATTCTTGACCCAACAGAGGTCAGAGTTGTCAAGTAGGGCAAAGGTCATGGATACATGCAGGGTTCCTTTCATCAAAGGTCATGGATACATGCAGGGTTCCTTTCATCAATCACCAAATAAAAAAATTATCTGAGAAAAATTGAAAATTTAGCTCAAGCTTTTAGGACTGTGCTATCATTTAGTGTCAGACAAGAACATTAAAACATTAGAGATTTTAATTAATTTAATAAAATGATAAAAGATTGCACTAATTCAATGTTAACAATTTGCACTTTCTACAAGCACATTCTGTGTATTCAACTTGTAACATTTTTCTCCAATTTTTGTCCGTTTAAAACACTTAATTTTGGAGAATTTTGGGGCATTAAATCATTAAAACTAGTGTTTTGAACGACCACAAATTTTAAAAATTCATAATAAATTTTTTTGAAGGAATGCATTTAAAATTTTTAGCTGAGTGCCCCAAAATATGGAAGAAGATTATTTATTGGGCTTAAAATATAATATTTTATGGATGGTGGAAAACCTACGAGGGGGTTTAGTTTTCAAGATGGCCGCCGTTGTCATAGTTACCAAGATTTTTCCACAAATTTTTTTTAGTGGAAATGCATATGCGGATGTATCTTAATAAAGCTGTAAAGAAATAACTGTTTTCTAAAGAGTATTAAAAAAGTGTTTTTTTTTCGGAGCCTCCCCCCTTAATATATGCACCAAAAATAAAATTATATCTAACATATAATTAAAAAACCTTAGAAAAACCCTCACTAAATTTCAGCAGGGTTTATAATAAAAGTCTTTTTTAAAAAAAATACATAGATGCTAAAATGTATGTAATTTATTTTTGTAATAATCAAAGTACACTGAAAGACAGAATATGTTAATTAGCTGTGAACTGCAGTGTGACCGTTAGAAGTAGAAGAGTATGTCGCGAGTAATCAAGGGGAGGTAATAGAGTTAAATAGTACATCCAAAGTATTTAATGAGTTACCTATCTTGTTCTTTTGGCTTAGGTCTAAAAGTAAATACGAAGGGGTGTGTCCTTAATTTGGTCATGACGTGATGATTTATACAAGCACAATTAAGGATAGCTATGTCTGTGTAAACTTCTAGTGCCACATGGCGATTGTTTGAGAAGAAAAACCTATCTGTAGTCAGGCATTCTATCTGAAACTTATCTGTAGGCAGGCATTCTATCTGAAACTTATCTGTAGGCAGACATTCCTTCTTTGTCTTTCACGTTGATCATTTTTTGTAATGTATCACCTTCCCAAGGTGACCAGGGTGGAAGGTGACTTGTGTCACTTTTGTTTACTGTTGGTTGTACACGTCCGTGTGTTGAAAATTTTGTGATGCTATTTTTAAAGCAATATTTATTTATTTATGTATAAACAGATGTAATTTTAAAACCAATCCTGCAAATAAAATATTTCTAAACACTTGCCTTCCTTGATTTATTGTATAGACTTGTGTGTAAACATATGGGTCCCTGGATAACAGACACCCTACATGTTACCTCAGTGGGGGCCGCAGTGGATATTTAACATATGGGTCCCAGGATAAGAGACACACCCTACATGCTACCTCAGTGGGGGCCATGTGGATATTTAACATATGGGTCCCAGGATAACAGACACACCCTACATGCTACCTCAGTGGGGGCCGCTGTGGATATTTAACATATGGGTCCCAGGATAACAGACACACCCTACATGCTACCTCAGTGGGGGCCGCTGTGGATATTTAACATATGGGTCCCAGGATAACAGACACACCCTACATGCTACCTCAGTGGGGGCCGCTGTGGATATTTAACATATGGGTCCCTGGATAAGAGACACCCTACATGTTACCTCAGTGGGGGCCGCAGTGGATATTTAACATATGGGTCCCAGGATAAGAGACACCCTACATGCTACCTCAGTGGGGGCCGCTGTGGATATTTAACATATGGGTCCCTGGATAAGAGACACCCTACATGCTACCTCAGTGGGGGCCGCTGTGGATATTTAACATATGGGTCCCTGGATAAGAGACACCCTACATGCTACCTCAGTGGGGGCCATGTGGATATTTAACATATGGGTCCCAGGATAAGAGACACCCTACATGCTACCTCAGTGGGGGCCGCTGTGGATATTTAACATATGGGTCCCTGGATAAGAGACACCCTACATGCTACCTCAGTGGGGGCCATGTGGATATTTAACATATGGGTCCCAGGATAAGAGACACCCTACATGCTACCTCAGTGGGGGCCGCTGTGGATATTTAACATATGGGTCCCTGGATAAGAGACACCCTACATGCTACCTCAGTGGGGGCCATGTGGATATTTAACATATGGGTCCCAGGATAAGAGACACCCTACATGCTACCTCAGTGGGGGCCGCTGTGGATATTTAACATATGGGTCCCTGGATAAGAGACACCCTACATGTTACCTCAGTGGGGGCCATGTGGACAGCTGCGATTACAGGCATCCTAGTTGAACGGAGAGGGTTTGATCGTTCTTGTTGGAATGGTTTAAAAAATCTTTATCTTTCGAGTTGGCTGAACTAGAGACTAAACTTTTAGCGGCTGAACTAGACAAGTTATGCTGTAGCGGCCTAGCCTACCACGCTAATCTTGTGACTGATTTAAAAAGTTAAAAAAAAAAAAAAGCTGGAGTCGGTTTCCTAAAGTTGTTGTTGCAACATTAGCCAGTTAATGTGAAAAATAATGGGGAAAATGCTGTAGCGATCGTCTGTCAAAACATCAGGTAATGACCTGCGAGACTGTACAGGTGAAGATATTACACGGAAGCTACTTCCTGCCGGAGATGAAAGTAACAAACTTTCGCTTGATTCCCTGGGCGCGTGAAGTAGTTGTCTCACTTTGTTTTCTAAGTGTTGCCAGATTTTTCAGCAACTACACGTACCCGGCATAAGCCTGGCAACCGGGGCTTTGGTACGGTACTTCAGACAATCCATGTCATATTTTATAAAACGTCATATTTTACAATCCATTTCATATTTTATAATACATATCATATTTTACAATCCATGTCATATTTTATAATCCATTTCATGACACCCCTCCGTCCCCCTGATATCGCTGTATACTTGACACCCCTCCGTCCCCTGATATCGCTGTATACTTGACACCCCTCCGTCCCCATGATATCGCTGTATACTTGACACCCCTCCGTCCCCATGATATCGCTGTATACTTGACACCCCACCGTCCCCCTGATATCGCTGTATACTTGACACCCCTCCGTCCCCTGATATCGCTGTATACTTGACACCCCTCCGTCCCCATGATATCGCTGTATACTTGACACCCCTCCGTCCCCTGATATCGCTGTATACTTGACAACCCTCCGTCCCCATGATATCGCTGTATACTTGACACCCCTCCGTCCCCCTGATATCGCTGTATACTTGACACCCCTCCGTCCCCTGATATCGCTGTATACTTGACACCCCTCCGTCCCCTGATATCGCTGTATACTTGACACCCCTCCGTCCCCTGATATCGCTGTATACTTGACACCCCTCCGTCCCCTGATATCGCTGTATACTTGACACCCCTCCGTCCCCATGATATCGCTGTATACTTGACACCCCTCCGTCCTCCCCAGGCCGTTACAGCAGACCGCAACTACACCTCACACAGTTGTGTGATCAGTCGAGATAAAATACAAATAAAAAAAAAAAGGTTTCTAACGCACTGAAAATTTAAAAAAATAAAACAAACTTGCTTTCTTTAGTAAAGTAGAGTAAAAACATCGATCGCTAAAGTGTGTTACAGATCTCATAAGCAACCTATGCTTTTATTAAAGAAAGTTTGTTTAATTAATTTAAAAAGTTCAGTTAATTTAAAAGCTTAATATAATAACATGTTTGCTTTATTTGTTTTCGCATTTTAGCGAATCGTTCGTACTGCAGACAACGGCACATACGACTAAAAATATTTGCTTTAGAAATCGATCATTAGCTGGCGATCTATACATTTACAAGACAACAGTAGGACCTTGTTATCGCCCGTCGCCGCACCTAGGCCTGAAACCAACCACCTGTAACCAACAGCTGACCAACAGCTGACCAGGTGACCAACAGCTGACCAGGTGACAAACAGCTGACCAACAGCTGACCAACAGCTGACCAACAGCTGACCAACAGCTGACCAGGTGACCAACAGCTGACCAACAGTTCACCAGGTGACCAGGTGACCAACAGCTGACCAGGTGACCAACAGCTGACCAGGTGACCAACAGCTGACCAACAGCTGACCAACAGCTGACCAACAGCTGACCAACAGCTGACCAGGTGACCAACAGCTGACCAGGTGACCAACAGCTGACCAACAGCTGACCAACAGCTGACCAACAGCTGACCAGGTGACCAACAGCTGACCAGGTGACCAATAACTGACCAACAGGCAACAGCTGACCAACAGCTGACCAACAGCTGACCAACAGCTGACCAACAGCTGACCAACAGCTGACCAATAGCTGACCAACAGCTGACCAACAGCTGACCAACAGCTGACCAGGTGACCAACAGCTGACCAGGTGACCAACAGCTGACCAACAGCTGACCATCAGCTGACCAACAGCTGACCAGGTGACCAACAGCTGACCAACAGCTGACCAGGTGACCAACAGCTGACCAACAGCTGACCAACAGCTGACCAGGTGACCAACAGCTGACCATCAGCTGACCAACAGCTGACCAGGTGACCAACAGCTGACCAACAGCTGACCAGGTGACCAACAGCTGACCAACAGCTGACCAATGTAATGAACAGGATTCTTGCTTTTTCTCCAGAGACGAATGTATTGTTACAGCTTTAACCAAATAGCTGCACAAGAAGTGGGTCGTGTTCCTTCCAGGTATCTGTTTGGTGGGTGAGGGGGGGGGGGTGGTGGGGGGGGGGGATCTGCTACCACACAAAAGTCTACCCCCCCACCCCCGACGAAATAGAATTTATACAGAAAATATATACTTTTCCTATTGTCTGCCCCCCCCCCCCCCGAAATTATAGTCCCCTCCCCCTACTTAATTTCAAGTGCCCCCCCCCCCCCACCCCACCCCCGGAGAAAAATGTTTGGAATAACACTGGTAAAAATTGAGTTACAAAATGTGCCATAAACCCACAGCCGCTATAAACTAAATATAACAAGCTAATAAAAATGTTTTGATGGAATGCTGAACTTTGACGTTCATGGGGTTCTGTGGGGTGGTTCTGTGGGGTGGTTCTGTGAGGTGGGTGAGTAAAGTGGTTGAGTGAGGTGGTTGAGTAAGGTTGTTAAGTCAGGTGGGTGAGTGAGGTGGTTAAGTGAAGTGAGTGAGGTGAGTGAGTGAGGTGAGTTAGTGAGGTGGTTGAGTGTGTGAGAGAGGTGGTTGAGTGAGGTGGTTGAGTGAGGTGAGTGAGGTGAGTGGGGGAGTGAGGTGAGTGAGTGAGGTGGTTGAGTGAGGTGGTTGAGTGAGGTGAGTGAGTGAGGTGAGGTGAGTGAGTGAGGTGAGTGAGTGAGGTGAGTGAGTGAGTAGGTGGTTGAGTGAGGTGAGTGAGGTGAGTGAGTGAGGTGGTTGAGTGAGGTGGTTGAGTGAGGTGAGTAAGTGAGTAGGTGGTTGAGTGAGGTGAGTGAGTGAGGTGGTTGAGTAAGGTTGTTAAGTGTGTGAGTGAGGTGAGTGAGGTGGTTGAGTGTGTGAGTGAGGTGGTTGAGTGAGGTGGTTGAGTGAGGTGAGTGAAGTGAGTGAGTGAGGTGAGTGAGGTGGTTGAGTGAGGTGAGTGAAGTGAGTGAGTGAGGTGGTTGATTGAGGTGAGTGTGTGAGTGAGGTGAGTGAGGTGAGTGAGTGAGGTGAGTGTGTGAGGTCAGTGAGGGATTGAGGTGAGTGAGTGAGGTGAGTGAGTGAGGTGGTTGAGTGAGGTGGTTGAGTGAGGTGAGTAAGGTGAGTGAGGTGAGTGCGGTGAGTGAGGTGAGTGAAGTGAGTGAGGTGGTTTAGTGAGGTGGTTAAGTGAGGTCAGTGAGTGAGGTCAGTGATTGATTGAGGTGAGTGAGTGGGGTGAGTGAGGTGGTTGAGTCAGGTGGTTGAGTGATTTGAGTGAGGTGAGTGAGGTGAGTGAGGTGAGACAGGTGAGTGAGTGAGGTGTTTGAGTGAGGTGGTTGAGTGAGAAGGTTGAGTGAGGTGGTTGAGTGAGGTGGTTGAGTGAGGTGAGTGAGTAAGGTGAGTGAGTGAGTGAGTGAGGTGAGTGAGATGAGTGAGGTGGTCGAGGTGGTTGAGTGAGGTGGTTGAGTGAGGTGAGTGTGTGAGTGAGGTGGTTGAGTGAGGTGAGTGAGTGAGTGAGGTGAGTGAGTGAGGTGGTTGAGTGAGGAGGTTGAGTGAGGTGGTTGAGTGAGGTGACTGAGTGAGGTGAGTGAGGTGAGTGATTGATTGAGGTGGTTGAGTGAGGTGAGTGAGTGAGGTGAGGTGAGTGAGATGAGTGAGGTGGTTTATTGAGGTGGTTTATTGAGGTGGTTGGGTGAGGTGGTTGAGTGAGGTGGTTGAGTGAGGTGGTTGGGTGAGGTGGTTGAGTGAGGTGGTTGGGTGAGGTGGTTCATTCTGGAACTGTTGCCCCGACTCGGCCATCACGTGACCAGCTGTAATTAGCTACCGGAAACCGTTACGGCGAGGTCGGCAGGCGATCCGTCTACTTGCACTGAAGTTTGAAGCGAGTCACATGACTCCCGTCTAGAAGCCAAGATACACAGACTGGTTGTTAGTTTTATGGATTTCATTTCAGGTGAATCGGTGTGCAGGATGACTTCCCTTGATTAGCAGACGACCGTTGTCTTACTTCTGCTGCTCTTTAAAAAGCCGCGAGTAGTGTGTTGGCGGGGCGGCTTGAGAGATTTGTCCCGACTACAAGCGGCAGGGGTGGTTGCCCCTTGCTCAGGGGCGATAAGAGAGTGACGTAACTGGGTAGCATCCCCTGCGCGTGCTCCCCATGACAGCCTAGAACGAGCGGGAAGACGGCGAGAGTTACAGGCCCTGTTTGTGTGACGGGAGTTGCCTCGCTTGGATCTGTGGATTAACAACTGGCAATAAGTGGATATTTCTGTGGATTAAAATTTGCGAAAAGGGGATAATTCTGTGGATTCAACTATCGGATTTATTGTGTAAATTCACTGCATTTTTTAAAATTCATTGGATTTAGAAAAGGAAAGCGGATTACAAAATTTCAATTTGCTCTAAGAGTTCTGAACTCATGTCAGACGGTCAGGATAAGTAAAGGTGCAACATACAGGTGAGTCTAGGAGACAGGAGCAGGAGTGACAGGTGTTACAGAAGTAGCTGCATAACAAAGCTACAGGTAGCTCAACAAATGTTTTGTAGAAATATAAAAGGTAGCTACAGGTAGCTCAACAAATGTTCTGTAGAAATAAAAAAAGTAGCTACAGGTAGCTCAACAAATGTTCTGTAGAAATAAAAAAAGTAGCTACAGGTAGCTCAACAAATGTTCTGTAGGAATAAAAAAAGTAGCTACAGGTAGCTCAACAAATGTTCTGTAGAAATAAAAAAAGTAGCTACAGGTAGCTCAACAAATGTTCTGTAGAAATATAAAAGGTAGCTACAGGTAGCTCAACAAATGTTCTGTAGAAATATAAAAGTTAGCTACAGGTAGCTCAACAAATGTTCTGTAGAAATATAAAAGGTAGCTACAGGTAGCTCAACAAATGTTCTGTAGAAATAAAAAAAAGTTTAAAATAACACAATTTTTAAACATTGAAAAGTTGAAAATAAATTGCGTTTTAAAAAAAAATTACAATGTAAACCTATTTAATATTTATAACGGAATTAATAAACTTATAAAGAAAATAAAGAAAAGTGTCACTATAATATCTAGACTATAAGCCATTTTGAAACAGACAGGTCTAGTTAATATCTTTCGGCCTACAAATGATTACATTTTCTTTTCACAAACCACTCTCAGGGTACTCAAGTACTGGTGGAAGTAGGTCGTTCAGTACTGATGGAAGTAGGTCATTCAGTACTAGTGGAAGTAGGTCATTCAGTACTAGTGGAGGTGAGTCGTGGAAGTAGGTCATTCAGTACTGGTGGAAGTAGGTCATTCTAAGATTTTTTTGCAACCAAATCAGTGTTTCTTCTGTCCCCCCCCCCCCCCCCCCCCCCCACCACCCACGGGAAAAGATGCCTTGAAGAAACTCTGAACCAATAGAACATTTTATCAGGGACCAAAGCCTTATAAAAACTGTTGCGCTGTTAAATTAAAAGAAAGTAATTTTTGTTGTGTTGGTAATTCACATAAATTACTAGACAGGTTGATGATTTACATAAACTACTAAACCACACTATCTCTTCATATGCCGAGGTCACAGAAACAAGTGAACTTTACTTGCCCTATAGACCGACAGGTTTGAATAGGGAGCTTTACTAGATCCGTTAGTAATTCACATACATTACTGGACAAGTTAGTGATTTAAAAAAATGACTCGAAGAATAATCCAAAGAAATCAACAAGGTGTTGAGGTTGTTTTTAGACAGTTTACATATTGATAGTGTTGGTGGTGGTGGTGGTGGTGGTGGTGGTGGTGGTGTTGGTGGTGGTGGTGGTGTGTGTATTTTACTTTACAGTGGTGACTTGGTATGGGGAGACACAGGACGATGGTGACACGGGATGATGGTGATACGGGATGATGGTGACACTGGATGATGGTGACACGGGACGATGGTGACATGGGATGATGGTAACACGGGATGATGGTGACACGGGATGATGGTGACACGGGACGATAGTGACACGGGATGATGGTGACACGGGGCGATGGTGACACGGGACGATGGTGACACGGGATGATGGTGACACGGGATTATAGTGACACGGGATACTGGTGACACGGGACGATGGTGACACGGGATGATGGTGACACGGGACGATGGTGACACGGGATGATGGTGACACGGGATACTGGTGACACGGGACGATGGTGACACGGGATGATGGTGACACGGGATGATGGTGACACGGGATGATGGTGACACGGAACGATAGTGACACGGGATGATGGTGACACGGGACGATGGTGACACGGGATGATGGTGACACGGGGTGATGGTGAAACGGGATGATGGTGACACGGGATGATGGTGACACGGAATGATGGTGACACGGGATGATGGTGACACGGGACGATGGTGACACGGGACGATGGTGACACGGAATACTGGTGACACGGGACGATGGTGACACTGCAAAGTCTGTAAAACGACATCTCCCCTCAAGTATTTCATCCACTGTCAGTTTCAGTTGAACGTCTATTCAGCTTGTGCTGGTGTTACCCTGTTGTGGCGTCTTTTGGTGTGTGTGTGTGTGTATGTGTTGCTGTAGCTAAACACGTACTACTTATGTGTTGCTGTAGCTAAACACGTACTAATGTGTTGCTGTAGCTAAACACGTACTAATGTGTTGCTGTAGGTGTCTGGGCACGTGCGTGCGTGTGAGGTTGACATGTTGTATTCTAGGTGAGTTCAATAATTGACGACTCATGGGGCGCCCGTAGCTTTCATTGGCTGCCCTTGATCACGTGACCCCGGAGCACGTGAGGCGGCGGAGCGTGACAGCTGACCCGCGTCACGTGGTGTCTTGTCCATTATTTACACGGGTCTGTTGGTTCTCATACCCAAGTGGGGCGGGTAGGGGTGGGGAATAGATCTTCACCCCGGGCATCAAGGACACCACTAGCACCTCGGGCATCAAGGGCACTACGGACACCATAAGACACTATTTATGACGTCCATAAGGGGAGGGGGGGGGGGGTCCGAAAAAAATCAGCTTTTGTGGACGCGTGTGGACTGGGTGTTCGGATCAATATGGACGCCCACAACTTGATTGGACGCCCACAAGTTGACTTTTACATCAAAATAATTACATCGGAAATCTGAAAAATTAAAACAAATAAATAAAAAACTGCATATAAAATGTATGCATTAAATCGGCTGTTCTCGTGTTAAAAACAGCAGCTTAACGGGTGAATACATGTATCAGAGATGGCACTGTTACCGCCCGACTAAAAAAACGCGGCAAGGCAAATTGCTAGAAGCACAATGAGGGGGAGGGTAGGGTGGGGCGCACGCATTGACCCCCGGACCCCCGGCAATTTTCTATAACAAATCAAGGTATTTTAAGTTAATCTTTAAACTTTTCAAAGAATTGAAACCTAAGTTTAAAAACAATTAGATCTAGACTTCCCTAATAGTTCGTGCAACCAAATCCTAGTAGGCCTTCATCTGCATTTTGTGTCAAAGCCTAAGACGACGTAGATCTACTCATTTGTTTCAAGTAATAAACTCAAAATAACCGCGTTAAAATTAGAAATTTAAATAACGGCTCATCTAGAATGTGTAAGCGTGGTCAGGTGTGTAGGGCTCACGTGGTCAGGTGTGTAGGGCTCACGTGGTCAGGTGTGTAGGGCTCACGTGGTCAGGTGTGTAGGGCTCCTGTGGTCAGGTGTGTAGGGCTCACGTGGTCAGGTGTGTAGGGCTCCTGTGGTCAGGTGTGTAGGGCTGACGTGGTCAGGTGTGTAGAGTTCACATGGTCAGGTGTGTAGGGCTCACGTGGTCAGGTGTGTAGGGCTCACGTGGTCAGGTGTGTAGGGCTCACGTGGTCAGGTGTGTAGGGCTCACGTGGTCAGGTGTGTAGGGCTCACGTGGTCAGGTGTGTAGGGCTCCTGTGGTCAGGTGTGTAGGGCTCACGTGGTCAGGTGTGTAGGGCTCCTGTGGTCAGGTGTGTAGGGCTGACGTGGTCAGGTGTGTAGAGTTCACATGGTCAGGTGTGTAGGGCTCACGTGGTCAGGTGTGTAGGGCTCACGTGGTCAGGTGTGTAGGGCTCACGTGGTCAGGTGTGTAGGGCTCACGTGGTCAGGTGTGTACGGCTCACGTGGTCAGGTGTGTAGGGCTCACGTGGTCAGGTGTGTAGGGCTCACGTGGTCAGGTGTGTAGGGCTCACGTGGTCAGGTGTGTAGGGCTCACGTGGTCAGGTGTGTAGGGCTCACGTGGTCAGGTGTGTAGAGTTCACATGGTCAGGTGTGTAGGGTTCACGTGGTCAGGTGTGTAGGGTTCACGTGGTCGGGTGTGTAGGGCTCACGTGGTCAGGTGTGTAGGGCTCACGTGGTCAGGTGTGTAGTGCTCACATGGTCAGGTGTGTAGTGCTCACGTGGTCAGGTGTGTAGTGCTCACATGGTCAGGTGTGTAGTGCTCACGTGGTCAGGTGTGTAGGGCTCATGTGGTCAGGTGTGTAGGGCTCACGTGGTCAGGTGTGTAGGGCTCACGTGGTCGGGTGTGTAGGGCTCACGTGGTCAGGTGTGTAGGGCTCACGTGGTCAGGTGTGTAGAGTTCACATGGTCAGGTGTGTAGGGCTCACGTGGTCAGGTGTGTAGGGCTCACGTGGTCAGGTGTGTAGGGTTCACGTGGTCAGGTGTGTAGGGTTCACGTGGTCGGGTGTGTAGGGTTCACGTGGTCAGGTGTGTAGGGCTCACGTGGTCAGGTGTGTAGGGCTCACGGCTCACATGGTCAGGTGTGTAGGGCTGACGTGGTCAGGTGTGTAGGGCTCACGTGGTCAGGTGTGTAGGGCTCACGGCTCACGTGGTCAGGTGTGTAGGGCTGACGTGGTCAGGTGTGTAGGGCTGACGTGGTCAGGTGTGTAGGGCTCATGTGGTCAGTTGTGTAGGGCTGACGTGGTCAGGTGTGTAGGGCTCACGTGGTCAGGTGTGCAGTGTTTCTTCCAGACTTTTTTCTCCGGGGGGGGGGGGTGGCACTTGAAATCTTCGGAGGGGGGGGGGGGGGGGGGGGAGGGCGGTAAACTTTCTTCGGGGGGGGGGGGGGCGGACACTGTTAAAAGTATATAAGAGATGCCTGTAAGAAACTCTGCAGGTGTGTAGGGCTCACGAAAAAAAGATGGAGAGGTGGTTTGTTATGGCAACGCGTGTACCGAGATGTGTCCGTAAAATTTGAGTAAAAGTAATACGACGTCACGTTGATTGGACGAATTTTACCTCAACCCATATCGTCATTAACAGCTAGACAGCCACAAATGACATCAAATAGTTTGATCTACAGCCCCACTAACCCACCCTCTTTAATCAAAAATATTTGATGACCGCCTCCAACCTCTGACTTCCTTTAGGAAAAATAGCTGTGCAAAATCTAGAGGTACACAGCATCAATGTGCGATCAATAAACCGGGAGTGATCTCCCCTAAACTTTCTCGAATATTCTAATATAACACTACGTGGGATGTCAACGCGGAATATAGACATGATTTTTGTTTACTTAAACTTTTCAAAATATAATAAAATCTAGTAGAAAAAAGAATTGCACACCAAGCGAACGCCAAAACAAAAGGTGCATAATAGTGCGCAATATTATTAGTATTTTATAAATTTACATGCGTTTTTTGAGAAATCGGAAATAGCGTAAATTAATACTTCCGGTCAACGAAAATTACTCAAAATTCGATAGAAGGTAGAGAATTAGATCTTTAACTTACATGTGAAATTTCATTTATATATCTGAAATAGTACTCAAGTTATAGGCTTTTCAAAAATTCAAAGTAGAAAAAGTACCACTTCCGGTTATCGGAAATAGTTCAAAGGTTGATACGGATCTACAATTTTGATAAAATACTTATATATGAAATTTCATCAACCTACCTGTAACTATACTCAAGTTATCGTGTTTACACACACACAGACACACACGCAGACACACGGACAAGATTGCAAAATTATGTTTTTCCGTATCAGTGAGGTGTAAAACGTCAATATTCGTAAAAATCTCTATTTTTTTGTGCACTATTACAAGACTTTCTATACTTCGTATATACGAAAAAGTAATAAAAAAAGCAAGCGCTTAACATATTGGGCCTAATTATACTAAGCCGTTTAAAATAAAATAATTATACTAATTTCTTTCAACACTTCTGTGCTTTAACTTTAAAGATGTTGCCAAAAGTATCACATTTATACCATAGCGAGGTACGCATAGCGTGTTATTGAATTCGTTATTTGTCAGCACGATTTGGGAAATTTACTAAATTTTGTGGACGTCCACATGGAGGGGGTGGGAGGGGGGTGGGGGGGGGGGGCTGAAGGTCTAACATTCCAAATTTTTGTGGACGTCATAAATGGACGACCCTTCTTTACAATAACAAAAGGGGCAGTAACTCCACGGTATCGATTAGCCAAGTACGTCGCTTATCTAGTGCACAACTGATGCGAAGGTTTTGGTGGAGGAGCGGAGATAAAACACAAGTGACTTATTCTAATGCTCAATACCAAGTTAAACCTAGATCTAATCTTTAATTCACTATTTTTATAATGGCTGCCTATATTTGGTAAAGTTATAAAGAACTTGGAATTGCGCGCCTCACATAGCCTACACACGGTGAGTCAGTCAGTGTGATTTTTGTACGACTTGATTTGTTTCATGACAGTATCTATTCAAGTGTGTAAATAAAGTGTTAGGTTTGTGTGTCACAAAAAACTACCTGCATTGTGTGTTGTCTAAAAACGTACAACAAGTTGGGCCAACTACTAGTACACAAGCAGTTGCAGATGATTGCAGCAATCATTGTAGCAGTATGATACGTAATGTTATCACACAATGTTGTTGATGATGGCAGCAATCATTGTAGCAGTATAATACGTAATGTTACCACACGATGTTGCCCATAATCAGCTCGACTTCATTAAACAAGTTAATTAAAAAAGTCTAGTGACATTTATGCGCAATTTCCTTATGTTATCTAAAAATAGCTCTGACGTATAATGCTGGGTTGCGTTCAAGCTAGAAGAACGATCGGTTTGTAGGTGTTTATGTAATTTTAAAATTTGTGACCGAACGAGAGGATATTTTTGAAAACTTTCTTCGGCAATATTGTTCTAAATTATGGCAGGAATCGATTGGTACATGTTTCAAGTCGCTAAGTGGTCTGGTTGCCGAGATATGGGCCAAAAACTGCATTTTTTCGAGTTTTTTTGGCTTTTCCGGGAAATACATGAAAGAAACCCGGAATTTTTATGGCCTATGCTCATCCTCGTAACTTGCTTAACATAATTGCTTTTGTAACTAGTCATCGATATTGCTTCATTGAGGAGGAGATACGACTTAAAGCCCGGACACACATCCATACATTCATCCATCCATTCCCAGAAATGACGAGTTAATAAACGCAATTCTCCAGAATGGAAATTGCGCTAAAAACAATCGGCTGTAGAAAAATTAAGATCATAGGCTACAAAATATTTTAAATGAAACTGTTGACTCCCCCCTCACCCCCACGCTTTTTACCCGATACAGTACCATTACAATTTTCACTTGGGTAGTCAACAGTCTAAAAGGTCCAAAAAGCCTTGCCAGTCTGTTTTCTAAACTTCCATCAATACTGAAACTTAAAATGAGCTTTTTATTTATTCACGAATTTCTTCACTATGTGGCACCACAATGGTCGGCCATTGGGCTCTGCATCCGTGTTTCTTCCAGACTTTTGTCTTTTTTTTCCGGGGGGGGGGGGGGGGGGGGGAAAGTCACTTTATATGTCAGGGGGGGGGGGGGGGGGCGTAGACTTTTTGTTTGTACCCATCCGTTTACTTCTTATTTGCCTAATAATTAGATACTAATTCATCAGCCTTTGTTCGGTTCATCAAACTTTTCCATTTTCGGATTTCATTTAAGACCCATAGATCCAGCTGATTCAGACGAGTTTCTAATTTTAGATCTAGATCTTCTTTACATGGTGGCATACATGGCATCGTTTCCCTCTGTGAATCTTTGTCGTCAGTTTGGTAAAAGTTTTCCAGTGTTATCGTTCTTTGTCGTCAATGTCACATACATTTTCCCCCAATGTTACACGTGAGCTTAGTGTGACCAATGTTACACGTGAGCTTAGTGTGACCAATGTTACACGTGAGCTTAGTGTGACCAATGTTACACGTGAGCTTAGTGTGACCAATGTTACACGTGAGCTTAGTGTGACCAATGTTACACGTGAGCTTAGTGTGACCAATGTTACACGTGAGCTTAGTGTGACCAATGTTACACGTGAGCTTAGTGTGACCAATGTTACACGTGAGCTTAGTGTGACCAATGTTACACGTGAGCTTAGTGTGACCAATGTTACACGTGAGCTTAGTGTGACCAATGTTACACGTGAGCTTAGTGTGACCAATGTTACACGTGAGCTTAGTGTGACCAATGTTACACGTGAGCTTAGTGTGACCAATGTTACACGTGAGCTTAGTGTGACCAATGTTACACGTGAGCTTAGTGTGACCAATGTTACACGTGAGCTTAGTGTGACCAATGTTACACGTGAGCTTAGTGTGACCAATGTTACACGTGAGCTTAGTGTGACCAATGTTACACGTGAGCTTAGTGTGACCAATGTTACACGTGAGCTTAGTGTGACCAATGTTACACGTGAGCTTAGTGTGACCAATGTTACACGTGAGCTTAGTGTGAACGTTTTATATTTACCCCAGTACATTGTGCAACGTCATTATGTTTAGCCTTAACTTAAATCTTGGTCCTTACAACATGCAACATCAGCACATCTTTAAACTACAGCAATATCAGCACTTCTGTAAACTACAGCAATATCAGCACTTCTGTAAACGACAGCAACATCAGCACTTCTGTAAACTACTACAGCAATATCAGCACTTCTGTAAACGACAGCAACATCAGCACTTCTGTAAACTACTACAGCAACATCAGCACTTCTGTAAACTACAGCAACATCAGCACTTCTGTAAACTACAGACTTTTCGGTTTAGCAACCATGAGCTTTACCGACTCGACCACGCCGACCCCTTTACATCAAATGACGTCACATGCCCAACAATACATCAAATGACGTCACATGCCCAACAATACATCAAATGACGTCCTAAGCTCAACAAAACATCAACTGACGTCCTATGTCCAACAGTACAAAGCAAGGAGTCCAAAGAAGCCAATTAAATTTTCCCAGAAACCGCCCAACCAGCTGAACAGAAGCGGGCAAATCGAATTGATGACATCACGCACGCTGCATTAGCCACGCATTGGAATAGTACAGGCTTGATTTTCTTTACCGTGGCCTGCATTGTGGGATCATTTCTCTGACAGTTTGTGGTAGTGGAGCCATTTCTCTGACAGTTTGTGGTAGTGGGGCCATTTCTCGGACAGTTTGTGGTAGTGGAGCCATTTCTCTGACAGTTTGTGGTAGTGGGGCCATTTCTCTGACAGTTTGTGGTAGTGGGGCCATTTCTCTGACAGTTTGTGGTAGTGGAGCCATTTCTCTGACAGTTTGTGGTAGTGGGGCCATTTCACTGACAGTTTGTGGTAGTGGGGCCATTTCTCTGACAGTTTGTGGTAGTGGGGCCATTTCTCTGACAGTTTGTGGTAGTGGGGCCATTTCTCTGACAGTTTGTGGTAGTGGGGCCATTTCTCTGACAGTTTGTGGTAGTGGGGCCATTTCTCTGACAGTTTGTGGTAGTGGGGCCATTTCTCTGACAGTTTGTGGTAGTGGAGCCATTTCTCTGACAGTTTGTGGTAGTGGGGCCATTTCTCTGACAGTTTGTGGTAGTGGGGCCATTTCTCTGACAGTTTGTGGTAGTGGGGCCATTTCTCTGACAGTTTGTGGTAGTGGGGCCATATCTCTGACAGTTTGTGGTAGTGGGGCCATTTCTCTGACAGTTTGTGGGGCCATTTCTCTGACAGTTTGTGGTAGTGGGGCCATTTCTCTGACAGTTTGTGGGGCCATTTCTCTGACAGTTTGTGGTAGTGGGGCCATTTCTCTGACAGTTTGTGGTAGTGGGGCCATTTCTCTGACAGTTTGTGGTAGTTGGGCCATTTCTCTGACAGTTTGTGGTAGTGGGGCCGTTTCTCTGACAGTTTGTGGTAGTGGGGCCATTTCTCTGACAGTTTGTGGTAGTGGGGCCATTTCTCTGACAGTTTGTGGTAGTGGGGCCATTTCTTTGACAGTTTGTTGTAAACCTAGTGGGGTCCTCATATTATGGGAGGGGCCGTTATTTTATGGGCGGAGTCATTTTTTATGGGCGGGGCCGACATTTGATGAATGTGGTTCTCACCTCCCACACTTGCATCGTTCTACCTGAGAAACCACCTCCCCCCTCCCCCCCCCCCCCCAGGTAGTACACGAGTTTTGAAAGCTTTGACCTATGTGATGTGTATTGTGTGTACACCAAACATCTGATGGGAAACAAGTCATTAAAAGTTCATTAGGCGGCCGGGTCTAGTACCATTTGATTGGTCGCAGGGGACTCAACACAGCATCCAGGTCAGGATTAGTCGCTTAGTCATGTCGTTATTCGTTTTGTAACAGTCATGTAGGTTACATCAAGTTTTGTAGGTTACATCAATTTTGTAGGTTACATCAAGTTTTGTAGGTTACATCAATTTTGTAGGTTACATCAAGTTTTGTAGGTTACATCAATTTTGTAGGTTACATCAATTTTGTAGGTTACATCAATTTTGTAGGTTACATCAATTTTGTAGGTTACATCAATTTTGTAGGTTACATCAATTTTGTAGGTTACATCAATTTTGTAGGTTACATCAATTTTGTAGGTTACATCAATTTTGTAGGTTACATCAAGTTTTGTAGGTTACATCAATTTTGTAGGTTACATCAATTTTGTAGGTTACATCAATTTTGTAGGTTACATCAATTTTGTAGGTTACATCAATTTTGTAGGTTACATCAATTTTGTAGGTTACATCAATTTTGTAGGTTACATCAATTTTGTAGGTTACATCAATTTTGTAGGTTACATCAAGTTTTGTAGGTTACATCAATTTTGTAGGTTACATCAATTTTGTAGGTTACATCAAGTTTTGTAGGTTACATCAAGTTTTGTAGGTTACAACAAGTTTTGCTCGTGACATTAAGTTTTGCTGGTTACATCAAGTTTTGTAGGTTACATAAGGTTTTGCTGGTTTCATCAAGTTTTGTAGGTTACATCAATTTTGTAGGTTACATCAAGTTTGTAGGTTACATTAAATTTTGTAGGTTACATCAATTTTGTAGGTTACATCAATTTTGTAGGTTACATCAAGTTTTGTAGGTTACATCAATTTTGTAGGTTACATCAAGTTTTGCTGGTTTCATCAAGTTTTGTAGGTTACATCAAGTTTTGTAGGTTACATCAATTTTGTAGGTTACATCAATTTTGTAGGTTACATCAATTTTGTAGGTTACATCAATTTTGTAGGTTACATCAAGTTTTGTAGGTTACATCAATTTTGTAGGTTACATCAATTTTGTAGGTTACATCAAGTTTTGTAGGTTACATCAATTTTGTAGGTTACATCAATTTTGTAGGTTACATCAAGTTTTGTAGGTTACATCAAGTTTTGTAGGTTACAACAAGTTTTGCTCGTGACATTAAGTTTTGCTGGTTACATCAAGTTTTGTAGGTTACATCAAGTTTTGCTGGTTTCATCAAGTTTTGTAGGTTACATCAAGTTTTGTAGGTTACAACAAGTTTTGCTCGTGACATTAAGTTTTGCTGGTTACATCAAGTTTTGTAGGTTACATCAAGTTTTGCTGGTTTCATCAAGTTTTGTAGGTTACATCAATTTTGTAGGTTACATCAAGTTTGTAGGTTACATTAAATTTTGTAGGTTACATCAATTTTGTAGGTTACATCAATTTTGTAGGTTACATCAATTTTGTAGGTTACATCAAGTTTTGTAGGTTACATCAATTTTGTAGGTTACATCAATTTTGTAGGTTACATCAAGTTTTGTAGGTTACATCAAGTTTTGTAGGTTACAACAAGTTTTGCTCGTGACATTAAGTTTTGCTGGTTACATCAAGTTTTGTAGGTTACATCAAGTTTTGCTGGTTTCATCAAGTTTTGTAGGTTACATCAATTTTGTAGGTTACATCAAGTTTGTAGGTTACATTAAATTTTGTAGGTTACATCAATTTTGTAGGTTACATCAATTTTGTAGGTTACATCAAGTTTTGTAGGTTACATCAATTTTGTAGGTTACATCAATTTTGTAGGTTACATCAAGTTTTGTAGGTTACATCAATTTTGTAGGTTACATCAATTTTGTAGGTTACATCAATTTTGTAGGTTACATCAATTTTGTAGGTTACATCAAGTTTTGTAGGTTACATCAATTTTGTAGGTTACATCAATTTTGTAGGTTACATCAAGTTTTGTAGGTTACATCAATTTTGTAGGTTACATCAATTTTGTAGGTTACATCAAGTTTTGTAGGTTACATCAAGTTTTGTAGGTTACAACAAGTTTTGCTCGTGACATTAAGTTTTGCTGGTTACATCAAGTTTTGTAGGTTACATCAAGTTTTGCTGGTTTCATCAAGTTTTGTAGGTTTCATCAAGTTTTGTAGGTTACATCAAGTTTGTAGGTTACATTAAATTTTGTAGGTTACATCAAGTTTTGCTGGTTTCATCAAGTTTTGTATGTATGTTTCATCAAGTTTTGTAGGTTACATCAAGTTTTGTTACATCAGGTTTTGTCACATCAAGTTTTGTTGCATCATGTTTTGAAGGTTACATCAAGCTTTGTAGTTTACATCAAGTTTTGTTGGTGACATCAAATTTGTTTTGGTGACATCAAGTTTTGTTGGTTACGTCCCATATTATCAAGTTTTCACCTACTTAGCCGAGTATCATTTGTCTGTATACCAGTTTAAAGGAACAGTCCCCACCCTCCCAGTCCCCACCCTCCCAGTCCCCACCCTCCACCCTCTCTTTATGTGGCTCACTTGTAGTTTCTACAAATGTTTGATCGAACCATTGATTTCAAGATCGATTTACAACATGCTTACATGGATCCCCTGTTTAACGCTCGCGCGAAGGTGAGCAGACTTTTGATCAAACTGGTGACAGTTGGGCAGACAAAATCTTTCTACCCAAACAACAAAAATCTGAACTTCAGTCAACGAAAAACTTCGTCAAGTCTACTATTAGCCAGAGGCGTAGCGGGGGACGGGGCGGGGTGGGGGACATATGTCCCCGGGCGCCGATCTTAGGGGGCGCCAAAAAGGGTTGGAAAAAGAAATCGAAAGTTTGAGGGGGGGGGGTGCAAATCGAAGTTGAGATGGGGGGTTCGAATCAAAAGTTTGAGGGGGGGGGGTGCTAATCGAAAGTTTGTCCCCGGGCGCCGGGAAGGGTCGCTAAGCCTCTGTTATTAGCGGGTACATCTTTAAGTCTAGTACTAGTGGGTACATCAGGTCTAGTACTAGCGGGTACATCAAGTCTAGAATTAGTGGGTACATCTTTAAGTCTAGTACTAGCGGGTACATCAAGTCTAGTATTAGTGGGTCAGCCGATCATACACTATTCTCAACGACACTGTCGTTGAGTGGCTTATCAACAGTGTCGGTATATAATAACGCTATAGATTTTTTTTTATTTGATTCTGTCGTTGAGACTCTAATTATAGTTATAAACTGTAAAAACTAGCTAACGGAATAAAACCATTTCGATTAATTAATCGCTTAAAATATTTAATATAAGAAAAATTAAACAACCATTCATTTTACAGAGCTAATAATAATTAATATTATAAAAATGTATCTTCTGTCTTTAAAATTGAAAATTAAATTATTTTTAGCAATATAAATTAATACAGTGGATTGCTGAATTTAATTGTGATCATAGTTATGATTCATTTTAGAGATTATATGATTAATTTATACACAATTAGAATTACAGAATATTGATTATTCGGTATAGAAAACATTAGGGTAGAGATTACTAAATGATATAATATAGGATTATGTAATATAGAATATATTAGTATATTATTATAGAATCTAGGCTATACAACAAGTAATACATGATATGATTGCAAAATAGAAAAAATACATAATATAAAGGCCCAATTTGTAATCGAATTTAAGACTCATTTCGTTTACAATATGTTATTACAAATATAAAATTGTAGAATACGTAATAGCTATTTTTATCGAATTTATACATAGAATGTGCTATATAATCTTAAGAACATGATTATGTAGTGGCGTTGGTACAAGGTGTGCCAAGGGGCTATACCCCCCGATATATATATATATATATATATATATATATATATATATATATATATATATATATATAGGCCTATATATATATATATATATATATATATATATATATATATATATATATATATATATATATATATATATACATATTTACTGTACTCAAGTAGTACCCCTAACCAGAGGCGTCACAAGGTGGGGGGCGGGGCTGAGGACTGCGCAAGGTGGCAAAATTTCGGGGGTGACACCATGGCGAAAAATAGCAAAATATATAGAAGAAGTAAGCATTTTGCCAGTTCAATAAATGACTAATGAGAGTTAACTGTACTAATAACTGACTGCAGATAAAAAAATATACAATTAACTGTGCACGTTTAAAAACTATCACCCAGGGGGGGGGGGGGGGGTGAGGGGAGATGACACAAACGGCAAAATGTACAGGTGAATACATGCTTGTTGAATTTTTGGATAACATATTTGCTAAGCGACGACCGGAGAGAGGCTGATACCAAAATCTAATAATTTACGATGAAAACGATGCTTTTTTTCACATGAATTAATAGGTGGATTATGTGCAAAATTTGACGCCATTGGGGAAAATGGGAAGTCACCAAATGTAGCTATATATATATATATATATATATATATATATATATATATATATATATATATATATATATATATATATATATATATATATATATATATATATATATATATATATATATATGCATATATGCATATGTAGAATTATATATATATTTCTCTCTATGTATATATATAATAAAGTTTTGCTTGTTTGTTTGTGGGTTTGTTTATGTCCTCTATGCAGCACTACATCTATCATCCTATGGCCATGCAACTTAAGTTAAGAATACCACTGGATATATTTCACAAGCGCGGTGCCCCAGCAGGGCGTGAATCGATTCTTCCCTATATAGGGTATATATACGAAAAAGTAGATTGCGGTTTAATCCCGTATATCCGCTCGCCATAAAACTTCAGGGGAGGTTTCAGTAAGAAATTCTTTTTTTTTTATTTTAACAGGGCGGCGCTCCTGGAGGGTGCAATTTTTCTCTACACAGTTTGTAAAAAACAAAACGGATGCTGTTTGACATCGTTCATCTGAGTGCCGTTAAACTTTCGAGAGTTAATGAAAACACTCACGAGAAGGTTTCTGCGAAAACAAAAATTAAAATTTATTATGGGCGTTTCCCTGGAGGGTGCGATTTTTGTTAATAAACGGCTTGGCGCCCGAAAATCCAGGGCGGCGATATTAAAACTTGAGCCTTCTGCATGGGGGCTAAGGTAAAAAAGCAACAACAGGCGCAGCCGCCGGCGCCCCGGATATTACGTAACCCGAAGCGCCCCGTGCTACCATGTGAACACTATGACGCCTACGTTCGTTTTTTTTTAATGTAAACACTAAAGACACGATGGTCAACAATAATTGTTGACTATGTGGAATCAGGCGCGTCTGCCGGCGCCCCGGCAGGATGCGATTTGGCGCCCTGGGATATCCTAAGGTTGTGTTAAAGAGCACTCTACAATATTGACTCTGTGGCACACGACATTCGATGACAATTCGTTTGACCCGGTGCGCCCCTGGCTTCGGGAGGAACACTATGAGTTTTAAAAGAGCGCCCTTTTGTCTACTGCACCACTGGCGTGTGGTCTAGCGCCTCTGTGTGGGTCCCTCATAAACAGTATTGCGCATACGTTCGTTTTAAAGAGTGCGATACATTATGGATACAATGGGCTACTGTGTGCGGTAGAATTTGCGCCTCAACAACTATGATGAAAGCAATATAACACCGGCTTTGATTACATTTAAATTGTTTAGATTTAGAAATCAATGTCAAGCGTAAAAAAATACGTGATTGCTAATGTAATTATGGAATCCTCTTAAAATATTGCGTCAGTCTGTCTTCTGAGACCGCAGCAACGCGCGGGACGAGTACGCTGGTTTAATATATATTTCTTCTAAATAAATAATTCTCTTCATGGATACCATAGAAAACACCAAGCGGTAAGCGCCCCTAGCAGCCCCCTCTCTTTCTCTCTATCCCTACCACCCCGATCCCTACATGGTCTGGTGAGCTGTGGTTCAAGCTAAATGTTTACAATCGTAGAGCCGGGTTTAGTGACAGCTATTAGGGGCAGATAATTTAGTTTGAAACGATTTTAAACTTAGTGGAGGTAACTCAGAGGGGGCTGCTTTCACTGGGGGGGGGGGGTAGGGTTTGTGGGAAAGGAGGGTGGGGAGGGGGAGGTTATCGTCCTTAACGAGCTACTGATAGTGTTTTAAAGCAAATATTTTCAGTGGCAGCATTGTTACTGTCGAATTCACAATTTATGAATTACTGAAAAGTAGAACAAGTGAACGCCAAATAAAGATGTGCATAATAGTGCGCAACATTATTAGTACTTTATAAATTTACGTGCGTTTTTTTAGAAATCGGAAATAGCGTAAATTAGTACTTCCTGTCAACGGAAATTACTCAAAATTTGACAGAAGGCAGAGAATTAGATCTTTTACTTACATGTGAAATTTCATTTATATATCTGAAATAGTACTCAAGTTATAGGCTTTTGAAAAATTCAAAGTAGAAAAAGTACCACTTTCGGTTATCGGAAATCGCTCAAAAGTTTATACGGATCTACGATTTTGATAAAATACTTATATATGAAATTTCATCAACCTAGCTGTAACGGTACTCAAGTAATCGTGTTTACACACAGACACACACAGACACACAGACATACGGACAAGATAGCAAAATTATGTTTTTCCGTATCAGTGAGGTGTAAAACGTCGAGATTTGTAAAAAAAATCTCGATTTTTTTTTGCACGATTACAAGACTTTCTCTATACTTCGTATATACGAGAAAGTAAAAATGCAGTTTCAGGGGAACGGCGGAGGGGGTTATGTGTTGAGGTGTGGTGTTTTTAAAGAGAGTGGTGGTGGGGGGGGGGGGGGAGCGAAGATCTGGCTTTTTGTGAAAATGTGTTACAATTAGAGAAGGGGGGTTGGGTGCAAAATCGTCTGAAGAGTGAGTCGTCGTTAATGGGTGACCACTTTATGATTGTATATTGACGTCACCATCATTTTGGGCTGTGGCTTTATGTGACGATATGTAACGAGAAAAAAGAGGGTTGAGTTAATGGCGTAGCATTTATTTTGCATTTTTTAAGGATACAAATAATAAAAACACTGCTTATTTTGTTTTACATGTGTGACGACATTTCGTTAAACCAAATGTATTGAATAGTAAGACTTACAGATTATTAGTTCTCTCCTCCCCCCCCCCTTGAAGCAATTATCCCCTGTCATTTACCCCCCGCCAAGGAGGACATCCCCCCCCCCCCACGGACACACCTCTTAAGGTACAGCTGGGGTTAGGAATAGCGTTATGGTTAGGATTACGGCTAGGGTTAGGGCTAGGGTTAGAGTTAGGGTTAGCGTTCTGGCCAAGGTTAGGATTATGGTTAGGGTTACGGCTAGGGTTAGGGTTAGCGTTAAGGCTAGGGTTAGAGTTAGGGCTAGAGTTAGAGTTTGGGCTAGGGCTAGCGTTCGTGTTAGGGTTATGGTTAGGGTTAGCGCTAGGGTTAGAGTTAGGGCTAGAGTTAGGGTTAGCGTTCGGGCTAAGGTTAGTGTTAGCGTTCGGGCTAAGGTTATGGTTAGGTTCAGAATTAGAGTTAGTGTTATGGTCAGGGTTAGGATTAAGGCTAGGATTAGGGTTAGTGTTATGTCAAGGTTAGGCTGAAACCTAAGTCTAGAGTTGGTTTTGGTTATGTGTTGAGTTTTAGGCTGAGGTGAATGCTTAGGGTTTGGTCATGGTCATTTTTTTATCGATTAGGATTAAGGAAATACATAGTACATAGGTATAGAGTTTGAGTTAGGATCATAACTTGAGGCCGGGGGGGGGGGGGATTCTCCAGGGGGGTTATTGACAAGGGGTAATTGCCCCGGGGGGTAAATACGGGAGGGGGGGGGTAATTGACGGGGTGGGGGTAATGTCATGTAGCCAGGTCCACTATTAGAAAGCCAAGATTCCAAACTTTGTAGCCTTATGTAGGTAATCTAATCTCATACAAGTTCTTGAAAGCAACATCAAAGACGAGAAATAAGAAGAGCCATCGTTGTCGGCTTATTTAACAGGGAAGCCTTAGTCTAAATCAATCCACGACAATGTCTTTAAGATAATAAACCTTAACTTTGCTTGAAATAACAATATCGTTCTTCATTCAGTCAAACTCAACATTATGGCTTCACTGAACTTTGTCATTGAAATGCATGTGTAGTTTGAAATGTGTGTCTGTTAAAATTGTACAGTTGATACCGAATATATCCAGCCTTTTTCTTCTTCGTTCAGTTGCTTTTCTTTCTGGATTTCTTTTCTTATCTTTTGTCAATCCAAGAACAAGTGTTGTATCCCCAAGATAGGTTGCTATCCCCAACTATAGAGCCTCATCTACACGGGAGATTGAACTCAGGACTTCTCGGTTTAGCAACCACGAACTTTACAAGTTCTTGATTTTGGTATTGGCGTGTCAGTTTTCTTCTTTATTTAGTCGACATCTAAAGTTAAACAAAAACAGTTGCCTACCTCAGCAAAAGTCAATGTAGGCCAATTATGGCCAGTGTAGCAATTAGCAACATCAAAGTTGATTTGGATTCCATGCAACACTCATTCCATACTTCTCTAGTGTGGAGGTCTTTATATTAATATTATCCTGTTTGTTTGATACTTTTCTTTAACTTAATAATAATAAACATAGGCACTTTTTGCCTGGAGTACAAACTGGGTCACAGTATTCTCTGGTAAACAATTAAGTTATTTTCCAAATATGTGCTCAGCTAATAGAAACAGCTTTCCTAGATTGTTTTATTTTTATTTATTTTTTGTTTTTTTTAAAGGGCTTCAACTGTTTTAATGTCAAATTGTGCTGGGAATACTATAACTACATACTACACTTTTCAGCTTTCAATCACTCGCATCTTATGTACACAGTAAGAAAACCAAATACATCAAATTTTGCCAAATAATTTATTTATGCATATAAAGCCAAAAATGAATATATCAGGATTATTGCAATTATTGCCATTTGCAGATTCTTGTTTAACTATGGTAGATGGAAGTATTAGTTGCCTTTTACATCACTTTTCACTTCCTGAAACAAAACAAAATGATTTTCTTAATCATCCATCTGATATAATAAAATTAGCAAAAAAAAAGAAAACAAAAAAGTGATTGAATGGGATAAATCATGGCATAGATATCTATAAAGTTTTGCTTTAGTGATAAAGGGGGAAAAATTTAAGTTCTTTTAAGTGAAACATAAGCTAGAGAAATAAACTATTAGGCCTAATTTAAATAATTTAATTCCTTTCTCCCAAAACACTACATGTATCCCTAAAAAAAGGAAAACTTAAAATGTATCAATATTTACCTTGTGTATAAACTCATCTGTACATCTACTGTATCAGCTTGACGCTCATTAGGTATGCCTAGTTCCTGTTGAGCAGTTAAGACAAATTAAGTAAATAATTCAAATTTGTAAGACAAACCACTAAATGATAATGTAAGATATATATATATATATATATATATATATATATATATATATATATATATATATATATATATATATATATATATATATATATATATATATATATATATATATATATATATATATATATATATATATATATCCTGCCTGCAAATCAGCATATTTTGCAAAACAAATATTTAAAAAGATATAGAATTATTTATAAAAATACATATTGTATCAATCATCACAAATGACTTGGTCTTACTAGGTAAAATATTTTTTAAATACAATATTTATACAAATAAAAATCTATCTCAATCAACTGTCATGTTCAAAATAAACCAAAGTAAACTTGTGATAACTTACCTGATTCAAGTTTGAGAGGATTCACCCAGTTCTGGCCACTGAAGCAGATTAGATGCTTGTATTGTAACACTTGTGATATACTGATTGCAAATTTTTTCAGTTTTAGTCCTGGAGATCCATGTTGTAGGCATAGACTGTTAAACCTGGATAGTAATATTATAGAAGTAAATTATATCTAGTATAAGTATAATATAAATATTTAAAAAATAAATGACACTAAATTATATTTATCATCATTGGAAATAAAAGTGGTACAATTAAGTTATAAAAAAAACAAATTATAAAATTTAAAGCAGCTTATTAATAATTGTCATACCTTTTCCTGCTTTTATGTCAAATGTAAGAGGTAATAGAGAAAGAACATCTTGTGTCATTTAGTATGCTGTAGTCTTATTACAGGTAAAAATGAGATCTTCCCTTTTTTTGGGTGAACCTGTAAAAGAGAAATTACAACATGCATAAACACAATGAATTTCATATCTAATCCTCAACTAGTTATCACCCCAATCCTAACCTCATTTTTTAAAACCAATTTCTAAATATGTTTTCAGAACAAATTTATGTTAAGTCTACCTATTTTAATGTTCAGAATACTAATAGTTATCAGAACTACCTCCAGTTGAAATTCAAGATACATTTATATAAAGTTATTAGGCTGCTACATCTGAAAACTAAGGTCAATGCAAAGACTTCCAAATTAACGATAAGTAGGCTTGTATAGATATTGTATATAATTACTAGCCCAATAGTATTACTCTACGACCAATGTATAGGACAATGTATCAGACCTAATTCCTATAATTAGGCCTACTAATTATTAAATAATTAATAGATCTAACAGTAGGATAATTACAATTATGGGCCTTAGCTGACATAGAGAGCTGAATACTTAACAAAACATTTTTAAAAATTATGGTAAGCTAAGTGAGTTGAATTATTTTATTTAGATAGGCCTAGGCTATAATATACTCTATAGTGATAACCGCAGAGTAGCATATAATCATAATTTAAAATTAAATCTATACGCAACTATAATAGATTGACGACAGAAGCCTGTGGTTGTATATAACACGTTTAATGGGTCTAACTACATCACGATGGTAACACACAGAGAGGACGGGAGGAAGTACCCAAGGGACATCACTCAAGATAACAATATTATAAATATAACTAATACAGAAGAGTGAGTTCCCTTGACCTCACAATTATTTCAATCTATTACATCCCTTTACCCTTAGAACACAATAACACATCTCTCAATAGAACAATTGATAGTATCCTAAAATCACCAATTATATTGTAACATGAACACTATGGTAGATTACATCCTTACAAACAATGCACAATATGCTACAACATAATCAAAATACAAAACAATAATGTCAAAGTCCTTTTGACCTTTAGAATCATAGGTCTAACTTATTTGGGACTTTGATTGTCCTGCTTGACCTTCTCAGTGGCTTTTGATTTGGTGACTCAAGATTCTGACCATCTGGATTCTCTATCTCAGGAGGTCTAGGATTTAAATCATTAACTCCAGAATTTACATTTTCTGACTCCAGACAACTTGGTTCACTCATATCAACAGAACTTGGTTGTGGAACAAACTGAGTTGGTGTGAACTGATCAGACTTGGTGGGATTGACAGATTCACACTTATTATCTGCACAAGTTATTTTTAACTTTATAAGACACAGGTCCTGTACATTGAACAATTTGACCTGGTATCCATTTTTCCTTTCTCCCATAATTTCTTAGATACACATTCTCATTAACTGCAAATTCTCTTTCAATGGATGATTTGTCATGATTTACTTTTTGTGTATGTTGATGTTGGGAAACAGACCTTTGAACAGTTGGATGTAGTAGGTCAAGATGAGTTTTAATTTTCCTACCACATAGCAATTCACATGGTGCAACACCTGTTGTTATATGAGGAGTTGTGCGGTATTTGGTTAAGAACCTGTTTACTCTTTCTCTAAGAGAAAACTTGTTACCGGTATTCATTTTTACCATAGCGGTTTTGAATATGCCTACCGCTCTTTCAGCTAAACCATTCCCAGCAGGATGATAGGGGGATGTGGTTATATGCTCAATACCATTTGCCACACAAAACAGTTTAAACTCATGAGCTGTGAAACTAGGCCCATTATCTGAAACAATTTGATCTGGTAATCCATGAGTTGAAAATATTTCCTTAAGTTCTATAATGGTATCATTTGCAGTGATTGTGTTCATGATTTTAACTTCTAACCATTTAGAATGTGAATCAATAACAATTAAGAACATTTTGTTCATGAAAGGTCCTGCGAAATCTATATGTATACGTTTCCATGGTTCAATTGGCCAGTCCCAGTTTTGCAAAGGTGCTGTAGCTGGTTGATTTGAATGTTGTGCACAGCTTGAATAAAGTTTTACATATTTTTCAATATCAGCATCCATATGTGGCCACCAGAACCATGATCTTGCTAGACTCTTCATTTTGGAAGAACCAAGATGAGTATCATGTAAAGTTCTTAAAACTTCTTTTTGTAACATTTTGGGGATAATTACTCTTGACCCCCATAGTATACATCCATCTTCTAGACTTAACTCTGTTTTTCTTATTTTATATGGCTTTAAGTCATCATTCACAGACTCTTCAGGCCAACCATTCTTACAGTACTCATATACTTTTATTAAGCACTCATCTTTTTGTGTTTCTCTCTTAATATCATTCACATTTATATTGGAGTTATCCATGATAGTGAAGAGAACAAATACATCTTCTGGTACATAGCTCAGGCTTTGGTTTTTTAAAGGTAATCTACTAAGACTATCTGCACTATTCTCAGATCCAGGTTTGTATTTCAATTCATAATTGTATGCAGTTAGTGTGATAGCCCATCTTTGAATTCTTGGTGAGGCATGCTCAGGTAGGGTTTTGTTTTCTCCAAATAAACCTAGCAATGGTTTATGATCTGTAAAGATGGTGAACTTCCTACCAAACAGAAACTTATGAAATTTCTTAACACCAAAAATGATGCCTAAGCCTTCCCTATCTAACTGAGAATAATTTTTCTCAGCCTGATTCAAAGATCTACTGGCAAAAGCAATGGGTCTGTCACCCTTCTCATCCATGTGGGACAAGACTGCTCCTACACCATCTGGTGAAGCATCACATGTTAATATAAGTCTTTTCCCTGGGTCATAGTGAGTTAGTAAGGTGTCAGCAGACAAAGCCTCTTGCTGTATTAAAAGCAGCTTCTTGTTGTTTACCCCAGTGCCAAGTTGCATTTTTCTGTAGCAGCTTGTACAGTGGTGATAGTTTACCAGACAGATTTCCTATGAACTTTGCATAGTAATTTATCAAGCCCAAAAAAGCTCTTAGTTGTTGGGTATTTTCAGGTTTGGGTGCTTCTTTAATGGCTTTTGTTTTCTCAGGTTGAGGTCTGATGCCTTGTTTGCTCAATATATAACCAAGAAAACTAATTTCTGTCAGCATGAATTGACATTTATCTTTGTTTATCTTTAAACCTTTTTCACCAACAATTTTCAATACTTTATCAAGTGTTTTAAGATGTTCAGTGTCATTCTTACCAGTTATGTACACATTGTCAAAGTACACACAAACATTTGGAATATCCTTAAAAATACTGTCCATGACCGCTTGGAAAATTCCAGGGCTAGATGATATGCCAAAACATAGTCTTTCATATTGGTAGAGTCCTTTATGTGTGTTTATTGTCGTATAGACTTTTGAATCTGGATGCAGTTCTAGTTGAGTGTAAGCATGACTAAAGTCTAATTCAGTGAATTTGTCTCCTCCTGCCAAATTCAAAGAGATTTCCTCAATGTTAGGTATAGGGTACCTATTTAGCTCTATTTGCTTATTCAGTGTAGTTTTATAATCTCCACAAATTCTTATAGAACCATCCTTCTTTAACACTGGCACAATGGGTGTCGCCCAATCGGAATAGTCTACCTTCTTTATAATGCCATTAGATTCCAATCTACTTAGCTCATTTTCAATTTTATTCCTCATTGCATAAGGTGGAACTCTAGCTTTGCAGTATCTTGGATTTGTGTCTTTAATGCTTAACTTCACTGTTCTATCATTTAGTAATCCATGATTACCAAAAACACATTTATTTTCAGATATTACTTTATCTAGTGAAGTAAGACTAGATTCTTTTACATTCTTCAATGAACAAATACTCTCCCAATTTAACTTAAGATCACTTAACCAGTTCCTACCTAGTAATGGCGGTCCATTTCCTTCAACCACAAGAAGAGGAAGTTTAACACTTTGACCATTATAACTTACATGAACCATACACTCTCCTATTACCGGAACATTGTCACCAGTGTATGTTGTTAGACACTTGTGACATGGCTGTAGAGGCACTGATCCTCCTGTGACAGCGTCAAAATCTTTCTTTGTTATGACTGTTAGAGATGCTCCAGTGTCAAGTTGGAAGCTGATGCTCTTACCGTTGATATTAACTTGTACATTGATGGGAGCATGACTTATTGATTTAACAGAGAACAGGTTGAAATCCGGCTGCGAATCAGTTTGAGAATTTTCACTGGTAGAGTGGTTCATTGGTTGGGTTAGGTAGTCTTGGTGAGAGTTAACATAGTGCTGCCTTTGGTTGCGGTACTGTCTTGACTGGCTAGATTTAGCAACAGACGAAGACTTTGCAAAGCAGGCCTTGGCAATGTGACCTTGCTTACTGCACTTATAACAAGTTGCAGACTTGAACTTGCACCGATGAGATGCATGGGGACCTTTGCATCGATGACATTTTTGATAATTATTACTAGATTTAGATCTAGGATTTGAACGAGCAGGCTGTTTAGCATAAGTTGGAATGCTCTGATGGGGTTGATGTTTATTGACTAACCTGCTGTTTACTGCATGGATCTCTGAAGGTGCTAAAGATCTCGCCGCATCAGATGACTGCTGGAATGAAGTTGCTAGTTGTATTGCTTTTTCTAATGTTAGATCTGACTCGAGCAGCAACTTTCTTTGAATATCAGGGCTGTTTACACCTGTCACAAACTTTTCACATAGTCTGTCAGACAGCGTATCGCCGAATTCACAAAATCTACTTAAATGACGTAAAGCAGCAACATATTCTGATATTGACTCGTTTGGTTGACGAGTCCTACTGTCAAATCTAGCTCGACATAGAAACTTTGATGGGGTAGGCGCATGGTGGTCTGTTAGCAATTTGCTCAGCTCGTTAAAGCTCTTGGTAGTTAGACCAGCTGGTGTGCATAAGTCTTTTAGTAGCCTAAATTGTTGAGGCCCTATGACTGTTAACAAAACAGCTCTCTTTTTGGCTTCTATCGTCACGTTGTTTGCTTCTAGGTAAAAGCTTAACCTCTCTAGGTAATCTTGAATGATTTCATCATTCGCATCAAATTCTTTTATTTGGCCATACAGCGCCATTATTCTAGAAATAATTAGCTAATAAGCTCTAGCAAACCTCTTTTTTGCGTAAGTAGGTGCTCTTTCTAGTAGATGTTTATCCTTCGTCGCCAGTTATAATAGATTGACGACAGAAGCCTGTGGTTGTATATAACACGTTTAATGGGTCTAACTACATCACGATGGTAACACACAGAGAGGACGGGAGGAAGTACCCAAGGGACATCACTCAAGATAACAATATTATAAATATAACTAATACAGAAGAGTGAGTTCCCTTGACCTCACAATTATTTCAATCTATTACAGCAACATTAAGCCTCTGCCTTGTTGCCTAATTAAAAACTAAAGCCTATTAAGCCTTTTCCTAATAAGCCTTTGGCCTAATTTAATAACTTAGCCTAGGCCTATATAATATATAAATAAGCTAAACTACTTGTAAGACCTAATAGACTAATGACTAAGAGAGTGCAGGCCCCTATCCGATATTATATAATATATGCTCTCGATATCATAATATCGAACACTGATTACATTAATTTACATAAGGCTATAACATCTTAACTCTAATGGCTAATACTATTTCTACTAATAAAATAGGCTTGGTCTAGTTTTAACTTATGACAATTATAATATTTTTAGTAGATGGCTGAGCCTTAAATTTAAATACTAAAATAGATTTAGCCTACTATCATACTACTCTGCCTATTGTTGGTCTAATTAATAATTTATTTTTCATTTAGAATTTTAGATCTCCAATACATAACTGGCCTAGGTCCTAAATAAATTATTTTTATTCTATTGAGCCCTTAATGTATAAGATATGATCTGTTTTTTTAATAAAAATAAGCCTATACAATGTATACAATACACACATGACATTTTTGTTCATTGCTCATGATTCTCAATCTGAACTAGTGATTTATCTAATATCTAGTACTACTTTAGGCCTATTTAATTATTTATTAGTAGGCTGAATAAAATCTAAAGCTATCCTTTATTACTATATTGGCCTATATTATAGGCCTATTATTCTATAATTAATTTATGTTTTCTTTCAATACATAGTAGATCCTGTGGTACCTCAACATTCTAGTGCCTCGACATACGAGATTTTTAAAATACGCGCAGTTGAGTGAGTAATCGCTTTGAGTTACAAGCAAAATTTGAGATACCATATTCTGTGGCTTTCACAGTTCATGGAAAAGAAATACCCCCAAAAAGATGCAAATGATTATTCATCGCAGCTATTTAATTTTAATAATATGCGTCTTACTCATATTTGCAGCATTATGAAAGGGAGAAAGAAATTAACTTCCTGAACAAGTTTTATTTTAAGCTACCAGCACATAAAAGTGACTTAAATAAAGCAGGGCAAAAAAAGAAAAAAAAGCTGTCACGAAAATTAGAGAATCTAGGTCTTACTTAAGCTAACGTAGACGTAATAATTTTATTTAGTATTAGTATTTAGGCCTTACGTTTAAGTCTTAAGCGCCAAGTGCAACAATGCTCAGTGAATTTTAGCCATGTTCCATTGAGTTTAGGAATAATGTATAGGCCTAATGCCTAAGCCTAAGCTTGTACATACAGATCTAGATCTACAAACAATTTGAAATAGAAGAGATTTAAAATTGAATAGATCCAAAACGACAGCTATGCCACGGAAATGATTATCTTTCTATTCTAGATCTAGAATCTATTAGATCTAGATCTCTAGTGCTACTGAAAAATTACTAGATCTAGATTCTAGATCTAGAGTCTAGATCTAGCTAGATCTATCATTTACTTACGAGGCACTAGGCATACTTTTAACTTTTCTCTCTAGTCAATAATGTAGATTTCTAGATTCTAGATCTAATTTTAAATCTAGATCTTGCAGATTTACGTAGGTTATACATCAGTGTAAATCGTTGATCAAGTAGATCTAGATCTAGAGGATCTAGATCTAGATCTGGACTAGCTCTCGTCAAAACAAAATGGCTGGAATCTTCAGCTACATTTCTCGTTTCGTTTCTTTTTTTTTAACCATAAAATATAGAGTCTTCGGAGTTTAGAGTTTTTTATTAATTCTCTACGACAGTCTCGTTTGAGAACGAATGGAAGGGTCTTATTCTCATCAACACTGTTGGAGAGAAACTCAACGTTTTTGTCGTTGAGACAATACGCATGGGGTGAGTGGGTACATCTTTAAGTCTTGTACTAGCGGGTACATCAAGTCTAGTACTAGCGGGTACATCAAGTCTAGTACTAGCGGGTACATCAAGTCTAGTACTAGCTGGTACATCTTTAAGTCTAGTACTAGCGGGTACATCTTTAAGTCTAGTACTAGCGGGTACATCTTTAAGTCTAGTACTAGCGGGTACATCTTTAAGTCTAGTACTAGCGGGTACATCAAGTCTAGTACTAGCGGGTACATCAAGTCTAGTACTAGCGGGTACATCAAGTCTAGTACTAGTGGGTACATCAAGTCTAGTACTAGTGGGTACATCTTTAAGTCTAGTACTAGCGGGTACATCAAGTCTAGTACTAGTGGGTACATCTTTAAGTCTAGTACTAGCGGGTACATCTTTAAGTCTAGTACTAGCGGGTACATCTTTAAGTCTAGTACTAGCGGGTACATCAAGTCTAGTACTAGTGGGTACATCAAGTCTAGTACTAGTGGGTACATCTTTAAGTCTAGTACTAGCGGGTACATCAAGTCTAGTACTAGTGGGTACATCTTTAAGTCTAGTACTAGCGGGTACATCTTTAAGTCTAGTACTAGCGGGTACATCAAGTCTAGTACTAGCGGGTACATCAAGTCTAGTACTAGTGGGTACATCTTTAAGTCTAGTACTAGCGGGTACATCAAGTCTATTACTAGCGGGTACATCAAGTCTAGTACTAGTGGGTACATCTTTAAGTCTAGTACTAGTGGGTACATCTTTAAGTCTAGTACTAGCGGGTACATCAAGTCTAGTACTAGTGGGTACATCTTTAAGTCTAGTACTAGCGGGTACATCAAGTCTAGTACTAGCGGGTACATCAAGTCTAGTACTAGTGGGTACATCTTTAAGTCTAGTACTAGTGGGTACATCTTTAAGTCTAGTATTAGTGGGTACATCTTTAAGTCTAGTACTAGCGGGTACATCAAGTCTAGTACTAGCGGGTACATCTTTAAGTCTAGTACTAGCGGGTACATCAAGTCTAGTACTAGCGGGTACATCTTTAAGTCTAGTACTAGTGGGTACATCTTTAAGTCTAGTACTAGCGGGTACATCAAGTCTAGTACTAGTGGGTACATCAAGTCTAGTACTAGTGGGTACATCTTTAAGTCTAGTACTAGCGGGTACATCTTTAAGTCTAGTACTAGCGGGTACATCTTTAAGTCTAGTACTAGCGGGTACATCAAGTCTAGTACTAGTGGGTACATCAAGTCTAGTACTAGCGGGTACATCTTTAAGTCTAGTACTAGCGGGTACATCTTTAAGTCTAGTACTAGCGGGTACATCTTTAAGTCTAGTACTAGCGGGTACATCTTTAAGTCTAGTACTAGCGGGTACATCAAGTCTAGTACTAGTGGGTACATCTTTAAGTCTAGTACTAGCGGGTACATCTTTAAGTCTAGTACTAGCGGGTACATCTTTAAGTCTAGTACTAGCGGGTACATCTTTAAGTCTAGTACTAGCGGGTACATCTTTAAGTCTAGTACTAGCGGGTACATCTTTAAGTCTAGTACTAGCGGGTACATCTTTAAGTCTAGTACTAGCGGGTACATCAAGTCTAGTACTAGTGGGTACATCAAGTCTAGTACTAGTGGGTACATCTTTAAGTCTAGTACTAGCGGGTACATCTTTAAGTCTAGTACTAGTGGGTACATCTTTAAGTCTAGTACTAGCGGGTACATCAAGTCTAGTACTAGTGGGTACATCAAGTCTATTACTAGCGGGTACATCAAGTCTAGTACTAGTGGGTACATCTTTAAGTCTAGTACTAGTGTGTACATCTTTAAGTCTAGTACTAGCTGGTACATCTTTAAGTCTAGTACTAGGGGGTACATCAAGTCTAGTACTAGTGGGTACATCTTTAAGTCTAGTACTAGTGGGTACATCTTTAAGTCTAGTACTAGCTGGTACATCTTTAAGTCTAGTACTAGCGGTTACATCAAGTCTAGTACTAGCGGGTACATCTTTAAGTCTAGTACTAGCTGGTACATCTTTAAGTCTAGTACTAGCGGGTACATCTTTAAGTCTAGTACTAGCGGGTACATCGTCTAGTACTAGCGGGTACATCCCAGTTTAGACTTCAGTTCACTGGAGCCATTATCTTTCGGACCTAGTGGTATTTGTAAGCAATACCAAATTAGACTGTCTAGCCGAGTTAATTAGATTAATTGACCCCTGATCCACTGTGCAATTATGTAATAGAGGATCAGGTACTTGATGAAATTTGATTACAGCTTTACCGTTAGCTAATTAATTAAATTACATCATCTGAGGACGCATTACTTGAAGTAAGACCGTCATCAGCTTTAGGGATGGGGGGGAGATGTAACCTTCTAGGTCAGTCATTTCTTGAACTAAACCTACCCAGACGGCCAACTAAACCTACCCAGACGACTAACTAAACCTACCCAGACGGCTAACTAAACCTACCCAGACTGCTAACTAAACCTACCCAGACGGCAAACTAAACCTACCCAGACGGCCAACTAAACCTACCCAGACGGCCAACTAAAGCTACCCAGACGGCTAACTAAACCTACCCAGACGGCCAACTAAACCTACCCAGACGGCCAACTAAACCTACCCAGACGGCCAACTAAACCTACCCAGACGGCAAACTAAACCTACCCAGACGGCCAACTAAACCTACCCAGACGGCCAACTAAACCTACCCAGACGGCCAACTAAACCTACCCAGACGGCCAACTAAACCTACCCAGACGGCTAACTAAACCTACCCAGACGGCCAACTAAACCTACCCAGACGGCCAACTAAACCTACCCAGATGACACCTAGTGAAAACCCAGAAAATAGACTGCGTGAAACGTCGTTGGGGTGGGGTGGGGGGTGGGGGGATGGGGGGTGGGAAAGAACTGCACGAGGGTATTGTGTGACCGTATCGTTTACATAATTTCCCGTAATCAAATATACCCGTACTGCGTCCCATAATCGAATACACTGACACAACCTCCCATAATCGAATACACCGATACAGCCTCCCATAATCGAATACACCGACACAGCCTCCCATAATCGAATACACCGATACCGCCTCCCATAATCGAATACACCGATACAGCCTCCCATAATCGAATACACCGACACAGCCTCCCATAATCGAATACTCCGACACTGCCTCCCATAATCGAATACTCCGACACTGCCTCCAATAATCGAATACTCCGACACTGCCTCCAATAATCGAATACACCGACACAGCCTCCCATAATCGAATACACCGACACTGCCTCCAATAATCGAATACACCGACATAGCCTACCATAATCGAATACACCGACACTGTCTGTGTGTCCGTGTGGACGATATTGTTGTTTCGCCAGGAAAGCCCATCTTCCAGCAACCTTGACCCTATGACCTTGAGATCTGACCTTGACGATAGCCGGATAGTTTCTAAACTTTAAGATCAGCTCATGCTTGCTGTGTAATCAAGTCGGAGGTCGGATCACGTTGATGAGCAGTTTGTCACGTTCGGAGGTCGGATCACGTTGATGAGCAGTTTGTCACGTAGCTCTTGGCAGCCTCAGTAGTGTGACGTGACGCCGACAGGGCATATCCTCATCACGTGATCATGCCACCTCATCACGTGACCCGTGGATCTGATAGACAGTGGGAACCTGTAGCTCACACTCGTCCACCTGGAGAGTGAAAGGTGATGAGATTTTCAACAGGATTGTAATGATGAGATTTTCAACAGGATTGTAATGATGAGATTTTCAACAGGATTGTAATGATGAGATTTTCAACAGGATTGTAATGATGAAATTTTCAACAGGATTGTAATGATGAGATTTTCAACAAGATTGTAATGATGAGATTTTCAACAGGATTGTAATGATGAGATTTTCAACAGGATTGTAATGATGAGATTTTCAACAGGATTGTAATGATGAGATTTTCAACAGGATTGTAATGATGAGATTTTCAACAGGATTGTAATGATGAGATTTTCAACAGGATTGTAATGATGAGATTTTCAACAGGATTGTAATGATGAGATTTTCAACAGGATTGTAATGATGAGATTTTCAACAGGATTGTAATGATGAGATTTTCAACAGGATTGTAATGATGAGATTTTCAACAGGATTGTAATGATGAGATTTTCAACAGGATTGTAATAAGATTTTCAACAGGATTGTAATGATGAGATTTTCAACAGGATTGTAATGATGAGATTTTCAACAGGATTGTAATGATGAGATTTTCAACAGGATTGTAATGATGAGATTTTCAACAGGATTGTAATGATGAGATTTTCAACAGGATTGTAATGATGAGATTTTCAACAGGATTGTAATGATGAGATTTTCAACAGGATTGTAATGATGAGATTTTCAACAGGATTGTAATGATGAGATTTTCAACAGGATTGTAATGATGAGATTTTCAACAGGATTGTATTGATGAGATTTTCAACAGGATTGTAATGATAAGATTTTCTGTAAGATTGTAGTGAAGGGAATGTTAACAGGACTGTATAGTTTTGATGTTTGAATGCCTGCCTGTGTGTCCGTTCTACTTCCCCCCACCCCCACCCCCCACCCCCTAGCAGATGGGAGTTTGCCTCCAATCACCGATGATAGCCGGTGGCTGTTACCGTAGTTAGCCGCAGCCCGCCGTTGATTCGGGTTTCCAATCATAACTCGGGTCTCACCAAACAGATTGATGCCGCTTTTAGTTTCTGTTTTTTTTTAATCAGGCCATATATCACTTCTCATCTTATATTTTTTAATAAGGTCATATATCACTTCTCATCTTATATTTTTGAATCAGGTCATATATCACTTCTCATCTTATATTTTTGAACCAGTTCTATAAACCATGCGAGTCGTGATATTTACGACAATCGATGCAACAAAAACTAAGAGGGACAACCCGTTCTGGCTCACCATTGATCAATACATCGTGCTGTCTTAACTCACTCTAAGCCTTGTAGGGTCCCTAACAAGACCCCCGTAGGACCCCTGTAGGACCCCCGTAGGACCCCCGTAGGACCCCCGTAGGACCCCCGTAGGACCCCCGTAGGACCCCCGTAGGACCCCCGTAGGACCCCCGTAGGACCCCCGTAGGACCCCTGTAGGACCCACGTAGGACCCCTGTCATGCATGGACCCTCTTCTCTCTGACCCCCATCTTCCGATGACCCCCAGATTTACAGGGACCCCCATCTTCCGATGACCCCCAGATTTACAGGGACCCCCATCTTCCGATGACCCCCTGATTTACAGGGACCCCCATCTTCCGATGACCCCCAGATTTACAGGGACCCCCATCTTCCGATGACCCCCAGATTTAGAGGGACCCCCATCTTCCGATGACCCCCAGATTTACAGGGACCCCCATCTTCCGATGACCCCCAGATTTACAGGGACCCCCATCTTCCGATGACCCCCAGATTTACAGGGACCCCCATCTTCCGATGACCCCCAGATTTACAGGGACCCCCATCTTTCGATGACCCCCAGATTTACAGGGACCCCCATCTTCCGATGACCCCCAGATTTACAGGGACCCCCATCTTCCGATGACCCCCAGATTTACAGGGATCCACTTCTCTTACTTTGACCGCCAACTCTTCCAGTTACCTTCAAAAATAACGTCGAGCTATTTATTCTGACCTACTTACCCGTAAATTCCCAGAATTCCTGCTTGCAGTTAAAACTACCAGATGCCGATAACGCCTCACTCATCTCTGATTTGCCAACCAAGTTTTAAATTTCCGGCTTCAAGGCATAAAAAGCCTGATGCCGTAAATTGCCGGCGAAAAAAAAATACGATGCCGTAAATTGCCGGTCTAAAAGTCAAACTGTTTACCGCTTATCTGTCTACGCCTTTCGCGCATGCGTCGTTGATTAAATACTACTAGATCTCAGGTTTCCGCTTTCATTCGCCAAATTCTACCTTTTTCCTCCACGCGCCACTGACCTAATTTGTCTCCTCTTAATCTCGTTAGGTTTTGGGTTTGTAATTTAGGTCAACTTTTGATGAATCAAACCTTCGATTCTTCGTTAAACTCATTTTTAAAATAGTGGACATTTCGATGGTATACTGGTGTGTGGCAGTAGTATCCTCGTGTAAGGATGCTGTAGTATGTTGTGGTGTAATGGTGTTACGGTATAAATATGTATAAATTTATATATGTAATGATGAAATGATTTAAGAATGTAACAATGTAAAAATGTAATGATGTAATGATGTAATTGCGTCTTTCTTCTCAATGACAATGCGATAAAAGTTGTTTCCTACTAGGGAAAAGCGTAAAAGGGTAGCGCCATATTCTGTCCTGGGTTTCTATGTGAAAGACGGAGATGTATATCCTGTATGCAGTGTTTCTTCCAGACTTTTTTTTCTCGGGGGGGGAGGGGGGTGGGCACTTGTAAAAGTATGTTTTTTTTAATAAATTCCATCTCGTTCGGGGGGAGGGAGGCGGTAGACTCTCTTCGAGGGAGGGGGGGGGCGCCGAAGAGATGCCTGGAAGAAACTCTGCTTGTGTGTCCCAGAGACTGGCGAGGAAATGTATGGCCTGTATGTCCGAGAGGCAATTTGTGGAATTGTATGGAGAGAGCAGCCCATAATTTGTCTCCGTCCTGCACTGGTAGAGATTGATTTGGTGAATGCGTTAATTTCTGGGGATAAAAGTTTATTATAAGGCTTTATAGCAAGGGGGGAGGGGGCAGTAGGTTTGTGTGTCAGTGTGCTTAGATGTGTGTGTGTGTGTGTGTGTGTGTGTGGAGGGGTTGTGGGGAATGTTGTTGTGTTTTACAAACATTTGATAAAGCTAGAAAACTTCACGTGCGTATAACAATAGTTCATAAGTTGGCCTTGGTTCAAAAGTTGGCCTTGGTTCAAAAGTTGCCTTATTTCAAAAATTGGCCTTAGTTCATAAGTTGGCCTCTGGTTCATAAGTTGGCCTCTGGTTCAAAAGTTGGCCTTGGTTCAAAAGTTGGCCTTGGTTCAAAAGTTGGCTTTGGTTCATAAGTTGGCCTCTAGTTAAAAGTTGGCCTCTGGTTCATAAGTTGGCTTCTGGTTGATAAGTTGGCCTGTAGTTCATAAGTTGGCCTTTAGTTCATAACTAGCCGTCCCGGCCAGGCCCTGCTCTGGCTTCTGTGAAAAACTTTTCTGTTAAAGACCATTACCTGTGTGTTTATTAATCATCATAAACCCGGCATTGCCCACCCAAACCACAACCAACCAAAACCTAAACAACAAAACGCAAACATAACGATAACACAATTACAAATACAAACGAAAACAAAAACCTAACAACAAACCCAACCATAACCACAAACACCAATACGTACACAAAGAAAAAAAACGAAAAAGCAAACGAAAACAAACCAAATCCAAACGCAAAACCAACGACAAACACAAACCCAAAGAAAAAAACCCAAATGAAAAAGCAAACGAAAACAAACCAAATCCAAACCAAAACCAACCACAAACACAAATACAAACCCAAAGAAAAAAACACAAACGAAAACGAAAAAAGAAAGAACAAAAACGAACCAAATCAAAACGCAACCACTAACGCAAACCCAACCTAAACACAAAGAAAACACTAACGCGAACATAAACGCAAAGTGCTCACAGTCTAACCCGGGGCGGAATCGCCTGTTTCAGCTTAATAAACGACTATAGTACCCCAACTTATTCATAGTCTTTTGCACTCACTTAAACGAACGTAGGCGCCAAACCGAACACGGGAGGCCCGGGGCCCCAAATAGCACCCTGTCTGGGCACCAGAGGACGCCCGGATTCGATTCACTTAAAGACTATAGTAACCTTTCTTATCCATACTCTATCGCACTGTTTAAAGCGAAATTATGCACCATAGCGCTCACAGGATAGCCCAGAGCGCCAAATTGAACCCTGGTGGGGCGCCGGCGGACGCGCCTGGTTCAATTTAATGAACAATTATAATACTCCAAGCTTAACCGTAAAATACCTACAACATTTGCACTTGATCAATCCCCGCTAATTATGTAATTATTTTTTTCCCAACACCAAAACAAAGTAATAAAAAGTAAATTCTTTTCCACTAATGCAATGGTTTATAAAGGGAAGTAATTGTGTTTTCCTAATTTATCAAAGGGAAGTAAGTGCTAAAGAACTAAACATAAATAATTTTTAGACATAATTGGAATTTTTGTAAAAGATGATATTTAAAAAAAAATTATGTTTATATGAACATGCCGACAATTATTACTATCAGTTTGAAAAATGAAAATTATTTCCCAAATCTTTCAATAGTAATTTTTTAACTCATAAATTTAGACTATGAGCACGATAATAATCTAACACTTAAATCCATCAAAGTAAGTCCACGACAAACAAACTTATTACATGTTACATACAGAATTGAGCTTTATATATTAGACTAGCCGTCCCGGCCAGGCCCTGCTCTGGCTTCTGTGAAAAACCTTTCTGTTAAAGACCATTACCTGTGTGTTTGCCCACCCAAACCACAACCAACCAAAACAACAAAACGCAAACATAACGCTAACACAATTACAAATACAAACGAAAACAAAAACCTAACAACAAACCCAACCACAATCACAAACACCAATACAAACACAAAGAAAAAACAAACAAAAAAGCAAACGAAAACAAAAACCTAACAACAAACCCAACCACAACCACAAACACCATACGAACACGAAGAAAAAAAACGAAAAAGCAAACGAAAACAAACCAAATCCAAACGCAAAACCAACCACAAACACAAACCCAAAGAAAAAAACACAAACGAAAACACAAACGAAAACAAACCAAATCTAAACGCAAAACCAACCACAAACACAAATACAAACACAAACACAAAGAAAAAACACAAACGAAAACGAAAAAAGAAAGAACAAAAACGAACCAAATCAAAACGCAACCACTAACACAAACCCAACCTAAACACAAAGAAAACACTAACGCGAACATAAACGCAAAGTGCTCACAGTCTAGCCCGGGACAGAATCGCCTGTTTCAGCTTAATAATCGACTATAGTACCCCAACTTATTCATATAAATAATTTTCAGACATAATTAGAATTTTTGTTATTTTTTAAAAATTGTGTTTAATGAACATCCCGACAATTATTACTATCAGTTTGAAAAATGAAAATTATTTCCCAACACTTTCAATAGTAATTTTTTAACTCACAAATTTAGACTATGAGCACGATAATAGTCTAACACTTAAATCCATAGAAGTATGTCAACGACAAACAAACTTATTTTTACATACAGAATTGAGCTTTATATATTAGATTCGGCCTTTAGTTCATAACTCGGCCTATACTGCGACTGAAGGAAATTATGAGGAACTACTCATGTTAGCTCATGGATTTTTGAATAGGCTGTTCAGCTATTTATAGAAACTAAGTAAGATTGACCAACCACTGACCAACTACTGACCAACCTCTGACCAACCACTGACCAACCACTGACCAACCACTGACCAACGACTGACCAACAACTGACCAACCACTGACCAACCACTGACCAACCACTGACCAACCACTGACCAACCACTGACCAACCACTGACCAACCACTGACCAACCACTGACCAACCACTGACCAACCACTGACCAACCACTGACCAACCACTGACCAACCACTGACCAACTACTGACCAACCACTGACCAACCACTGACCAACCACTGACCAACCACTGACCAACTACTGACCCACCACTGACCAACCACTGACCAACCTATGACCAACTTCTGACCAACCACTGACCAACCACTGACTAACCACTGACCAACCACTGACCAACCACTGACCAACCACTGACCAAATACCAACAGCAAACGACAACAGCAGCATTGATTGTCTTTTGATCAATCACTGATGCGTGACGAGCCAACTGATGTAGTTGAGATTGATGTCTATGTTCGCCCAAAGCTTTGATGCCCGCTGCCCAACTCTTTGATGCCCGCTGCCCAGCAAGATTAAAAGTCCTACGGTCGGATCGTTTAATTAGCTCCGCACACACACACACACAAATAAACACACACACACACACTTCCTAAATGGTCGTCAGGCGGGGAGAGATCTAATTACCACGCCTCGCGCGTCCAGTCTTTGATGAATCGAGGTCATCTCAAGGTCATGATGATTTGAGGTCACCACAAGGTCATGATGGTTTGAGGTCACCGCAAGGTCATGATGATTTGAGGTCATCTCAAGTTCCGCCAAAGAAAACAAAATCATCCCTAGTTAGGACCTACAAGCTTCAAGGACCTTAACTTGGGGACCTTCAAAGACCTTAAACGACCAAAGACTTTCAATCTACTGTCTACACGCTTTATCTGAGCAGATACCATTTTGACATCAGTTAACTCTACATCAGAGACATATGCAGTGGGGGTGGGGCAGAGTGTGGGGGGGTGGGAGGGGTGTTAGCAGTCGAGGTACTTGTCACGTGAACTCTTGTCACGTGAATTTTTACCTTTACACCCTCTAAAACATTTTTACCGTCACATTCCCTTTCATCGTCAAATACATCAGCGTAACGAAAAAAATCAAGTCTAAAATATGTTTAAGTGCATTGGAAAGATCCATGCAAAGAACAATTAAAATCTATCTTAGTCTTTACAGTATGTATGCCGTTACTATTTTAAAACACGTCATACCGTCCAACAGTGGCGTAGCGAGGTCGGGTGTCACCCGGTGCGGCACTTAATGGTGTCACCCCCCAGAGGCGTTGCGACCCTTCCCGGGGACAAACTTCCAAGTTTTCGATTTGCAACCCCCTCAGCTTTTCGATTTGCACCCCCCCCCCCCCCTTCAAACTTTCGATTTGCACCTCAAGTTTTTCTCTATATATTTTGCTAATTTTTGCCTTGGTGTCACCCCCCTAAATGGTGTCACCCGGTGCGGTCCGCCCCCCCCCCCCGCCCCCTCGCTACGCCCCTGCCGTCCAATAGGAAATGGATACATCTAGGGGTGAGAAACATACAGTGTTAAAACATGGGCCGGGGCCAGGATAGGTTATTTTAAATGAATTACTGTCTAGTTCAGTGTCGTAGGTTGAGAACAAAAATACAGGCAGATCAAACAGTCAATGCAGGTCTGTCTAAACAGAAACAAGATACATAACTTACAATCATGTGAAACAAGATACATAACTTACAATCATGTGAAACAAGATACATAACTTACAATCATGTGAAACAAGATACATAACTTACAATCATGTGAAACAAGATACATAACTTACAATCATGTGAAACAAGATACATAACTTACATAGCATGTTCATAAAATCCTGGTCTAATGAGATGTGCAAGTAAACAAATAAAGAATGAAATGAAATATTGGTTTAATTAAGTCGCACGGTTAGATGAATCTATTTATAAACCAAGCAGCTTCCAGTCAATTAAGAGCGTCGGGACCTAAATGACCTAATGACAGTGACCTACAGCAAGTCTAGAGTTAAGTGCAGGCTAAAGACAGTGTTGAGTAACTGGTTGGTTAGCTAGAGTGTTGGGTAACTGGTTGGTTAGCTAGAGTGTTGGTTAACTGGTTGGTTAGCTAGAGTGTTGGTTAACTGGTTGGTTAGCTAGAGTGTTGGGTAACTGGTTGGTTAGCTAGAGTGTTGGGTAACTGGTTGGTTAGCTAGAGTGTTGGGTAACTGGTTGGTTAGCTAGAGTGTTGGGTAACTGGTTGGTTAGCTAGAGTGTTGGGTAACTGGTTGGTTAGCTAGAGTGTTGGGTAACTGGTTGGTTAGCTAGAGTGTTGGGTAACTGGTTGGTTAGCTAGAGTGTTGGGTAACTGGTTGGTTAGCTAGAGTGTTGGGTAACTGGTTGGTTAGCTAGAGTGTTGGGTAACTGGTTGGTTAGCTAGAGTGTTGGGTAACTGGTTGGTTAGCTAGAGTGTTGGTTGACTGGTTGGTTAGCTAGAGTGTTGGGTAACTGGTTGGTTAACTAGAGTGTTGGGTAACTGGTTGGTTAGCTAGAGTGTTGGGTAACTGGTTGGTTAGCTAGAGTGTTGGTTGACTGGTTGGTTAGCTAGAGTGTTGGTTGACTGGTTGGTTAGCTAGAGTGTTGGGTAACTGGTTGGTTAGCTAGAGTGTTGGGTAACTGGTTGGTTAGCTAGAGTGTTGGGTAACTGGTTGGTTAGCTAGAGTGTTTTTGACTGGTTGGTTAGCTAGAGTGTTGGGTAACTGTGGTTGGCTAATTAGAGTGGTTGCTATGCCACATAGGTGGGATTTTCACCACAAGGGGCGGAATTCAGATTTTGCAGACGAGGTCGATTTATTCCAATTTGTTTTCTTGATTATCTGCCCTTTGTTTCACCGCCTCAGGTAGCTCAGGGCGGGGATGAATTCTATTCTTGTTGCGAATCTTTGATCTTGAGAGCGGGGCTTAGCTGGGTCGGTTTCCTGATGAGTAGAAGAATGGGGCTGATAATACCGTCGTTCTGGTCAGTGGGTTGGTCGAGGTATTGCGTGCGGCGCACTTGACTCGTTATGCAATCAGGGTCGACCGGAACGTGAAGTGTACTCAGCCGTGTCTGTCCGGTGTTGTTATTTCAACCGTGTCACTTCTAAAAGAACATATCAACAAGAGCATATCAACAAGAACGTATTAACAAGAGCATATCAACAAGAACATATCAACAAGAGCATATCAACAAGAACATATCAACAAGAACATATCAACAAAAGCATATCAACAAGAACATATCAACAAGAGCATATCAACAAGAACATATCAACAAGAGCATATCAACAAGAACATATCAACAAGAGCATATCAACAAGAGCATATCAACAAAAGCATATCAACAAGAACATATCAACAAGAGCATATCAACAAGAGCATATCAACAAGAGCATATCAACAAGAGCATATCAACAAGAACATATCAACAAAAGCATATCAACAAAAGCATATCAACAAGAACATATCAACAAGAACATATCAACAAGAGCATATCAACAAAAGCATATCAACAAGAGCATATCAACAAGAACATATCAACAAGAGCATATCAACAAGAGCATATCAACAAGAGCATATCAACAAGAACATATCAACAAAAGCATATCAACAAAAGCATATCAACAAGAACATATCAACAAGAACATATCAACAAGAGCATATCAACAAGAGCATATCAACAAGAGCATATCGACAAGAACATATCAACAAGAGCATATCAACAAGAACATATCAACAAGAGCATATCAACAAGAACATATCAACAAGAGCATATCAACAAGAGCATATCAACAAAAGCATATCAACAAGAACATATCAACAAGAACATATCAACAAGAGCATATCAACAAGAGCATATCAACAAGAGCATATCAACAAGAGCATATCAACAAGAACATATCAACAAAAGCATATCAACAAAAGCATATCAACAAAAGCATATCAACATAAACATATCAACAAGAGCATATCAACAAGAACATATCAACAAGAGCATATCAACAAGAGCATATCAACAAGAGCATATCAACAAGAACATATCAACAAGAGCATATCAACAAGAACATATCAACAAGAGCATATCAACAAGAGCATATCAACAAGAGCATATCAACAAGAACATATCAACAAGAGCATATCAACAAGAGCATATCAACAAGAGCATATCAACAAGAGCATATCAACAAGAACATATCAACAAGAGCATATCAACAAGAGCATATCAACAAGATTCTTGACATTTTGTGTCCGACTCAGGTTGGGCGTTAAGTAGCGGGTGTTGGATGAGGTGGGGCGTCAAGTAGCGGGTGTTGGATGAGGTGGGGCGTCAAGTAGCGGGTGTTGGATGAGGTGGGGCGTCAAGTAGCGGGTGTTGGATGAGGTGGGGCGTCAAGTAGCGGGTGTTGGATCAGGTGGGGCGTCAAGTAGCGGGTGTTGGATGAGGTGGGGCGTCAAGTAGCGGGTGTTGGATCAGGTGGGGCGTCAAGTAGCGGGTGTTGGATGAGGTGGGGCGTCAAGTAGCGGGTGTTGGATCAGGTGGGGCGTCAAGTAGCGGGTGTTGGATGAGGTGGGGCGTCAAGTAGCGGGTGTTGGATGAGGTGGGGCGTCAAGTAGCGGGTGTTGGATGAGGTGGGGCGTCAAGTAGCGGGTGTTGGATCAGGTGGGGCGTCAAGTAGCGGGTGTTGGATGAGGTGGGGCGTCAAGTAGCGGGTGTTGGATGAGGTGGGGCGTCAAGTAGCGGGTGTTGGATCAGGTGGGGCGTCAAGTAGCGGGTGTTGGATGAGGTGGGGCGTCAAGTAGCGGGTGCTGGATGAGGTGGGGCGTCAAGTAGCGGGTGTTGGATCAGGTGGGCGTCAAGTAGCGGGTGTTGGATGAGGTGGGGCGTCAAGTAGCGGGTGTTGGATGAGGTGGGGCGTCAAGTAGCGGGTGTTGGATCAGGTGGGGCGTCAAGTAGCGGGTGTTGGATTTAGGTTGGGCGTCAAGTAGCGGGTGTTGGATCAGGTGGGCGTCAAGTAGCGGGTGTTGGATGAGGTGGGGCGTCAAGTAGCGGGTGCTGGATGAGGTGGGGCGTCAAGTAGCGGGTGTTGGATCAGGTGGGCGTCAAGTAGCGGGTGTTGGATGAGGTGGGGCGTCAAGTAGCGGGTGCTGGATGAGGTGGGGCGTCAAGTAGCGGGTGTTGGATGAGGTTCTATTAGTCAACTGTTTGACTTGAGATGGTAGTTGTATCGTCCAATGGGGACGGTTGTCTTCTCCTTTAGGATCTGTTTCTAGATGATAGTTGTATCGTCCAATGGGGTCTTCTCCTTTAGGATCTGTTTCTAGATGATAGTTGTATCGTCCAATGGGGACAGTTGTCTTCTCCTTTAGGATCTGTCTTGGCCAACAAAGTGAGTTGATACCCTTTCAATGAACAGACACTCGTACACGGTTGGGAGGAAGAAGAAAGAATGTGGGAGGAAAAACAAAAATTGGATGAAGAGGGGAACTTTAAGAGGATGGGCTATCCGTGAGACAAGTAGCATGCCATCTGTAGCGTGCCATCTGCGAACAAGAAAACGAAATTCAGGTTTGACGAAATCAGAGGAAAAAACCGAGATAAAGCACGCTTGCATATAACCGGGTGTGACATTCGTGACGCTTGCAGATAGTCGGTTGTGACATTCGTGACGCTTGCAGATAGCAGGGTGTGACATTCGTGACGCTTGTAGATAGCCGGTTGTGACATTCGTGACGCTTGCAGATAGCAGGGTGTGACATTCGTGACGCTTGCATATAACCGGATGTGACATTCATGACGCTTGCAGATAGCAGGGTGTGACATTCGTGACGCTTGCATATAACCGGATGTGACATTAGTGACGCTTGCAGATAGCAGGGTGTGACATTCGTGACGCTTCCATATAACCGGATGTGACATTCGTGACGCTTGCAGATAGCAGGGTGTGACATTCGTGACGCTTGCAGATAGCAGGGTGTGACATTCGTGACGCTTGTAGATAGCCGGTTGTGACATTCGTGACGCTTGCAGATAGCAGGGTGTGACATTCGTGACGCTTGCATATAACCGGATGTGACATTCATGACGCTTGCAGATAGCAGGGTGTGACATTCGTGACGCTTGCATATAACCGGATGTGACATTAGTGACGCTTGCAGATAGCAGGGTGTGACATTCGTGACGCTTCCATATAACCGGATGTGACATTCGTGACGCTTGCAGATAGCAGGGTGTGACATTCGTGACGCTTGCAGATAGCAGGGTGTGACATTCGTGACGCTTGCAGATAGCAGGGTGTGACATTCGTGACGCTTGCAGATAGCCGAGTGTGACATTCGTGAGAACCCCAAAACGGAGCCAGGTCACACCCTAGAGACCAGGGGACATTGCACATTAAATGTGGTGTAATTCCACTTTTTGCATTTCGCTAACATAGGAATAGTAAAATGGACCAATGCTATTTAAAGTTTACTACCCTCCCTTTTTCTCATGGACATCATAAAATGATACCCCAAAGGACATCGTGAGTTTGTAAGATTAGGTATTTATTTGGGGTTGAAGAGGTTGGCAATATCGGTTTGTGTCGTGCGGTAAAGCCGATTGACCGTTTTCCAGCGGGAAACAGGGTAGTCTAGTGTATTTTAAATTTTAAATAAAATTATATTTTTTTTTTAGTATACCTTTTAAAATTAAATGCTGTTTAGGTAGGTTTAATTGGGATTTTGATCTTTTAATAAGTATGATACATTCATCTTACAATGTCACACTTTTATAATCTATTTAGTAATTCAGGACGACAAATCGACTATCTTCCAATATAACGGTATTATGCCGTTAGATAATTTATCCTGGATATATATATATATATATATATATATATATATATATATATATATATATATATATATATATATATATATATATCTTAAATATTTTGTATTTGATATTTTGTCTGAGATATTTTGTTTATGACATTTTGTCTAGCGTCGAATGACAAAAGTTTGATACTGGCGTTGAGTGATGTTTGTGTTATGTGATGGCGTTGAGTGATGTTTGTGTAATGTTATGATGTTGAGTGATGTGTGTGTAATGTGATGGCGTTGAGTGATGTTTGTGTTATGTTATGATGTTGAGTGATGTTCACAAACTCTCTGTGTAGATAAAGTCACGTGATGTAACCCTGCACCAGGACCGGAAGTTTCTCTCATTACGTCACCAAAATGTGAGGTCACACTGACACGAGTTGTATTGAGGGTCAAGGTCAGATATGATCAAATATGACTTTGGACAGGAGCGACAGAGTGCGGGACTTGCAGGACGATAGACAAGAGGACACGGGGCAGGACATACAGCAGGACGTACCGCAGGACATAGAGCAGGACCTAGAGGAGGACCGACCAGTAGCCACGATGGTTCTAGAAGACGCCCTCAAGGTCCTGATGATGTTGAATTTATCGGACCACCACGAGCTCAGCTTTGTCTTACGTCACAAGTACAATCTGACGTAAGTTTTCTTACAATATATCTTCAGTTTTGTTACACCTTGCTGTAACATTTGTTACACCTTAATGTAACATTTGTTACACCTTACTGTAACATTGGTTACACCTTTCTGTAACATTTGTTACACCTTAATGTGACATTGGTTACACCTTAATGTAACATATGTTACACCTTACTGTAACATCTGTTACACCTTACTGTAACATCTGTTACACCTTACTGTAACATTGGTTACACCTTACTGTAACATTTGTTACACCTTACTGTAACATTTGTTACACCTTACTGTAACATTTGTTACACCTTAATGTAACATTTGTTACATCTTACTGTAACATTTGTTACACCTTACTGTAACATTTGTTACACCTTACTGTAACATTTGTTACACCTTACTGTAACATTGGTTACACCTTACTGTAACATTTGTTACACCTTAATGTAACATTGGTTACACCTTAATGTAACATTGGTTACACCTTACTGTAACATTTGTTACACCTTACTGTAACATTTGTTACACCTTACTGTAACATTTGTTACATCTTACTGTAACATTTGTTACACCTTACTGTAACATTTGTTACACCTTACTGTAACATTTGTTACACCTTACTGTAACATTTGTTACATCTTACTGTAACATTTGTTACACCTTACTGTAACATTTGTTACACCTTACTGTAACATTTGTTACACCTTACTGTAACATTTGTTACACCTTACTGTAACATTGGTTACACCTTACTGTAACATTTGTTACACCTTAATGTAACATTGGTTACACCTTAATGTAACATTTGTTACACCTTACTGTAACATCTGATACACCTTACTGTAACATTTGTTACACCTTACTGTAACATTGGTTACACCTTACTGTAACATTTGTTACACCTTACTGTAACATTTGTTACATCTTACTGTAACATTTGTTACACCTTACTGTAACATTTGTTACACCTTACTGTAACATTTGTTACACCTTACTGTAACATTTGTTACACCTTACTGTAACATTTGTTACACCTTACTGTAACATTGGTTACACCTTACTGTAACATTTGTTACACCTTAATGTAACATTGGTTACACCTTAATGTAACATTTGTTACACCTTACTGTAACATCTGATACACCTTACTCTAACATTTGTTACACCTTACTGTAACATTGGTTACACCTTACTGTAACATTTGTTACATCTTACTGTAACATTTGTTACACCTTACTGTAACATTTGTTACACCTTACTGTAACATTTGTTACACCTTACTGTAACATTTGTTACACCTTACTGTAACATTGGTTACACCTTACTGTAACATTTGTTACACCTTAATGTAACATTGGTTACACCTTAATGTAACATTTGTTACACCTTACTGTAACATCTGATACACCTTACTCTAACATTTGTTACACCTTACTGTAACATTGGTTACACCTTACTGTAACATTTGTTACACCTTACTGTAACATTTGTTACACCTTACTGTAACATCTGATACACCTTACTCTAACATTTGTTACACCTTACTGTAACATTGGTTACACCTTACTGTAACATTTGTTAGACCTTACTGTAACATTTGTTACACCTTACTGTAACATTTGTTACACCTTACTGTAACATTTGTTACACCTTACTGTAACATTTGTTACACCTTACTGTAACATTTGTTACACCTTACTGTAACATTTGTTACACCTTACTGTAACATTTGTTACACCTTACTGTAACATTTGTTACACCTTACTGTAACATTTGTTACACCTTACTGTAACCTTTGTTACACCTTACTGTAACATTTGTTACACCTTACTGTAACATTTGTTACACCTTACTGTAACATTTTGTCCGCAGGGATGACCTGATCTCTGCCGTGTTAAACCGTTCGACGCCAATCTTCAAGGTCATGCCAGAGTTCAAGGTCGCTAAGGTGCTGCTACTGTATGTGCCACCTGTACTGCTGGTCATGGGAACTATGGGAAATCTACTCAGGTAACTATGGGAAATCTTCTCAGGTAACTATGGGAAATCTTCTCAGGTAACTATGGGAAATCTTCTCTAGTAACTATGGGAAATCTTCTCAGGTAACTATGGGAAATCTCAGGTAACTATGGGAAATCTTCTCAGGTAACTATGGGAAATCTTCTCAGGTAACTATGGGAAATCTCAGGTAACTATGTGAAATCTCAGGTAACTATGGGAAATCTTCTCTAGTAACTATGGGAAATTTTCTCAGTTAACTATGGGAAATCTACTCAGGTAACTATGGGAAATCTTCTCTAGTAACTATGGGAAATCTTCTCAGGTAACTATGGGAAATCTTCTCAGGTAACTATGGGAAATCTCAGGTAACTATGTGAAATCTTCTCAGGTAACTATGAGAAATCTCCGGTAACTATGGGAACCTGGTTAGCTCCAAAATATCCTGTACCCATATGTCCGGACAGGTCCAACAACCAACGGTTTTCTCCCCTTAATGTCCGTTACCGTTCTGGTACCGAGCCCCGCCTTAATAGCCTACTCTAATTTCCCTGTTTATAAACCTGAATTGCCAAAAATGTAGGCAACCCGATCCTCCCAATTATATTTTGGCCGAGAGAAAGTTTTTGGCCTCATAATTAAGCCGGAGAAAATCTGCTCAGAGGATCGAGCAGTCGGGGGAAATTTGCATAAATCACTTTTGGTTAGCTTCAGTCAATGCCACGCCCCGTTTTAAACTAGCGCATGCGCAGCTGATAGCTCAGTGAGACATGCGTAGTAAGGTTTCTACGGATAGAAAACATCGCCGAGTTTTACAAGGAGCTCAGCCACAGTCAATTCAATTTGAAACTTTAATGAATTTAGCAAATTAAATGAAATCTTCCAGACGTTACTAATGACTGTCTCGTTTATATACAAGGTCAGTATCCAGTCAGTCAACGTCCAGACAGTCAATGTCCAGACAGTCAACTCTAGACAGTTCCGCAATTTGAATGGTTGAAGTCTGTGAACGTCACCATAATTAGGTCACCATTGATGTGAATTAGGTCACAGTTGACATGAATTGGGTCACAGTTGATGTGAATTAGGTCACCATTGACGTGAATTAGGTCACCATTGACGTGAATTAGGTCAATAATTTGATCTAGCCGTCTGGTTGGGCCTCCACGAACAGTGTTGTGATATGCCGATTACACAAGTGTTTTGTAATTAAACCAATGATTCATTAGTTAATTATCTTTACTTTATCCAGTTAACCATTTCCCTTCCTTCCTGTAAAGTCGTGTATAACTCAATTTTCCAATCCCGTTCCTCAAGCTGATGGCATGAATTTCCCATCAAGCAGGGGAAGATTTACAAACACAAACAAACTCACTTGCTCTGATATACTGGCTCTATATACGTCTTGTCTGCTCAAATTTCCCATCAAGCAGGGGTAGATTTACAAACACAAACTCACTTGCTCTGAAATACTGGCTCTATATACGTCTTGTCTGCTCAAATTTCCCATCAAGCAGGGGTAGATTTACAAACACAAACAAACTCACTTGCTCTGAAATACTGGCTCTATATACATCCTGTCTGCTCAAATGGTTTGATGTGGACAAAAAAAATTGGTCACAATTTCAAATATAATAGTTATTTTAACTAGATTTAGACAAGTCTTATAATATAATGGACATTAAGGTAGACCAAAGACGAGAGCTGTCCAGGCATCTCTGTCCTGGCTAGACTCTCCAACTGTCCTCAGGTGTACCCAGTCTGTGTGTCTATGTCAACATCTGTGTGTCTATGTCAACATCTGTGTGTCTATGTCAACATCTGTGTGTCTATGTCAACATCTGTGTGTCTATGTCAACATCTGTGTGTCTATGTCAACATCTGTGTATGTCAACATCTGTGTGTCTATGTCAACATCTGTGTGTCTATGTCAACATCTGTGTGTCTATGTCAACATCTGTGTATGTCAACATCTGTGTGTCTATGTCCACATCTGTGTGTCTATGTCAACATCTGTGTGTCTATGTCCACATCTGTGTCTGTCAACATTTGTGTGTCTATGTCAACATCTGTGTGTCTATGTCAACATCTGTGTCTGTCAACATCTGTGTGTCTATGTCAACATCTGTGTCTGTCAACATATGTGTGTCTATGTCAACATCTGTGTCTGTCAACATTTGTGTGTCTATGTCCACATCTGTGTGTCTATGTCAACATCTGTGTGTCTATGTCCACATCTGCGTGTCTATGTCCACATCTGTGTGTCTATGTCAACATCTGTGTGTCTATGTCAACATCTGTGTGTCTATGTCAACATCTGTGTGTCTATGTCAGCATCTGTGTCTGTCAACATCTGTGTGTCTATGTCAACATCTTTGTGTCTATGTCAACATCTTTGTGTCTATGTCAACATCTGTGTGTCTATGTCAACATCTTTGTGTCTATGTCAACATCTTTGTGTCTATGTCAACATCTGTGTGTCTATGTCAACATCTTTGTGTCTATGTCAACATCTGTGTGTCTATGTCAACATCTTTGTGTCTATGTCAACATCTGTGTGTCTATGTCAACATCTTTGTGTCTATGTCAACATCTGTGTGTCTATGTCAACATCTGTGTCTGTCAACATCTTTGTGTCTATGTCAACATCTGTGTGTCTATGTCAACATCTTTGTGTCTATGTCAACATCTGTGTGTCTATGTCAACATCTGTGTGTCTATGTCAACATCTGTGTGTCTATGTCAACATCTGTGTGTCTATGTCCACATCTGTGTGTCTATGTCAACATCTGTGTGTCTATGTCAACATCTGTGTGTCTATGTCAACATCTGTGTGTCTATGTCAACATCTGTGTGTCTATGTCCACATCTGTGTGTCTATGTCAACATCTGTGTGTCTATGTCAACATCTGTGTGTCTATGTCAACATTGTGTGTCTATGTCAACATCTGTGTGTCTATGTCCACATCTGTGTGTCTATGTCAACATCTTTGTGTCTATGTCAACATCTGTGTGTCTATGTCAACATCTGTGTCTGTCAACATCTTTGTGTCTATGTCAACATCTGTGTGTCTATGTCAACATCTTTGTGTCTATGTCAACATCTTTGTGTCTATGTCAACATCTGTGTGTCTATGTCAACATCTGTGTGTCTATGTCAACATCTGTGTGTCTATGTCAACATCTGTGTGTCTATGTCCACATCTGTGTGTCTATGTCAACATCTGTGTGTCTATGTCAACATCTGTGTGTCTATGTCAGCATCTGTGTCTGTCAACATCTTTGTGTCTATGTCAACATCTGTGTGTCTATGTCCACATCTGTGAGTCTATGTCAACATCTTTGTGTCTATGTCAACATCTGTGAGTCTGTGTTAACTAGCTGGTTTTTCCAGATAATTAACTTGGGTTTGAACAAAAAAACAACAGAAACCGAATTAAAGAAAACTTCGGGCAAACAATTTCTTTCAGCCTGTAGCAAGATGCAATGATGTCAAGACAATGACATCAACGTCAAGTTATTCACATAAAAAGGGGGTGGGTGGGAGGAACAACACGGCATTTCAGCTTTCATTGTCTGCTTCTTCCCAGCTGGGGTTAAGGTTTGAAAATTTAATGTACGCATCTGTCTTAATCTGTCTTAATCTTTCTTAATCTGTCTTAATTGGTTTCAGGTACTTTAAGGTTGTCTAACTTTGTCTAAGATTGTCTGAGTATATAAATTGGTCTTAGTTTATTTGAGGTTGTCTGAATTGGTCTGGGTTTAGATCAGTATTTCTTCCAGACCTCTTTCTCATGTGGTGGTGGGTGTGGGGGGGGGGGGGGGGGTGGGGGGTAGGGGGGGTGGGGGTAGGGGGGGGAAGAAGGCACTTGATTTTTTGGGGGTGAGGAGAAAATTTTCCGGTGGGGGAGGTAAAAGTATATGCTTTCTATATACATTTCATTTCGTTCGGGAGGTGGGGGGGGGGGGGGGGGAGGGGGAAATTCTTCGAAGAAACTGGTTTAGATTTGTCCGAGTGAATCTGTCTGAATTTGTTCAGGTTTTTCTGAGGTTTTCTGACTTTTGGATTAAGTTCGTCTGTCTAACTTTTTCTGAGTTTGAATTTGTCTAAATCCGTATGTATCCACCTGTCTGTATCAGTTTATATCAGTCTGTATCAGTTTATATCAGTCTGTATCAGTTTATATCAGTCTGTATCAGTCTGTATCAGTCTGTATAGCATTGTTTAATTTTAAGGCAAGACGATGCACTTCGCATCGAAGTCCATATAACCAGATGTAGACCACAACAAACACACACACAGACACTCAACGGCTATAACATTATTATCTACACATACTCACCCACAATCATCCACACCAACTTGTCCCTCCCCCCCTTTTTATCTTTTTGTCCCCCCTTTGTTATCCCCCCTATTGTCCCCCACTGTTGTCCCCCACTGTTGTCCCCCTCTGTTGTCCCCCTCTGTTGTCCCCCTCTGTTGTCCCCCACTGTTGTCCCCCTCTGTTGTCCCCCACTTTTGTCCCCCACTGTTGTCCCCCTCTGTTGTCCCCCACTTTTGTCCCCCACTGTTGTCCCCCACTGTTGTCCCCCTCTGTTGTCCCCCTCTGTTGTCCCCCACTTTTGTCCCCCACTGTTGTCCCCCACTGTTGTCCCCCTCTGTTGTCCCCCTCTGTTGTCCCCCACTTTTGTCCCCCACTGTTGTCCCCCACTGTTGTCCCCCTCTGTTGTCCCCCACTGTTGTCCCCTACTGTTGTTGTCCCCCTCTGTTGTCCCCCACTGTTGTCCCCCTCTGTTGTCCCCCTCTGTTGTCCCCCTCTGTTGTCCCCCACTTTTGTCCCCCACTGTTGTCCCCCTCTGTTGTCCCCCTCTGTTGTCCCCCACTGTTGTCCCCCACTGTTGTCTCCCACTGTTGTCCCCCTCTGTTGTCCCCCACTTTTGTCCCCCACTGTTGTCCCCAACTGTTGTCCCCCACTGTTGTCCCCCTCTGTTGTCCCCCTCTGTTGTCCCCCACTGTTGTCCCCCTCTGTTATCCCCCTCTGTTGTCCCCCACTGTTGTCCCCCTCTGTTGTCCCCCACTGTTGTCCCCCTTTGTTGTCCCCCACTGTTGTCCCCTACTGTTGTTGTCCCCCTTTGTTGTCCCCCACTGTTGTCCCCCACTGTTGTCCCCCACTGTTGTCCCCCTCTGTTGTCCCCCTCTGTTGTCTCCCTCTGTTGTCCCCCACTGTTGTCCCCCACTGTTGTTGTCCCCTACTGTTGTTGTCCCCCTCTGTTGTCCCCTACTGTTGTTGTCCCCCTTTGTTGTCCCCCACTGTTGTCCCCCTCTGTTGTCCCCCTCTGTTGTCCCCCACTGTTGTCCCCCACTGTTGTTGTCCCCTACTGTTGTTGTCCCCCTCTGTTGTCCCCTACTGTTGTTGTCCCCCTTTGTTGTCCCCCACTGTTGTCCCCCTCTGTTGTCCCCCTCTGTTGTCCCCCACTGTTGTCCCCCACTGTTGTTGTCCCCTACTGTTGTTGTCCCCCTCTGTTGTCCCCTACTGTTGTTGTCCCCCTTTGTTGTCCCCCTCTGTTGTCCCCCTCTGTTGTCCCCCACTGTTGTCCCCCACTGTTGTTGTCCCCTACTGTTGTTGTCCCCCTCTGTTGTCCCCTACTGTTGTTGTCCCCCTTTGTTGTCCCCCACTGTTGTCCCCCTCTGTTGTCCCCCACTGTTGTCCCCCTCTGTTGTCCCCTACTGTTGTTGTCCCCCTTTGTTGTCCCCCACTGTTGTCCCCCTCTGTTGTCCCCCTCTGTTGTCCCCCACTGTTGTCCCCCACTGTTGTTGTCCCCTACTGTTGTTGTCCCCCTCTGTTGTCCCCTACTGTTGTTGTCCCCCTTTGTTGTCCCCCACTGTTGTCCCCCACTGTTGTCCCCCTCTGTTGTCCCCCTCTGTTGTCCCCCACTGTTGTCCCCCACTGTTGTTGTCCCCTACTGTTGTTGTCCCCTACTGTTGTTGTCCCCTTCTGTTGTCCCCTACTGTTGTTGTCCCCCTTTGTTGTCCCCCTTTGTTGTCCCCCACTGTTGTCCCCCACTGTTGTCCCCCACTGTTGTCCCCCTCTGTTGTCCCCCACTGTTGTCCCCCACTGTTGTCCCCCACTGTTGTCCCCTACTGTTGTTGTCCCCCTTTGTTGTCCCCCTTTGTTGTCCCCCACTGTTGTCCCCCTCTGTTGTCCCCTCTGTTGTCCCCCACTGTTGTCCCCCTCTGTTGTCCCAGACTGTTGTCCCCCTTTGTTGTCCCCCACTGTTGTCCCCTACTGTTGTTGTCCCCCTTTGTTGTCCCCCACTGTTGTCCCCCACTGTTGTCCCCCACTGTTGTCCCCCTCTGTTGTCCCCCACTGTTGTCCCCCACTGTTGTCCCCCACTGTTGTCCCCCACTGTTGTCCCCCACTGTTGTCCCCCACTGTTGTCCCCTACTGTTGTTGTCCCCCTTTGTTGTCCCCCTTTGTTGTCCCCCACTGTTGTCCCCCTCTGTTGTCCCCTCTGTTGTCCCCCACTGTTGTCCCCCTCTGTTGTCCCAGACTGTTGTCCCCCTTTGTTGTCCCCCACTGTTGTCCCCTACTGTTGTTGTCCCCCTTTGTTGTCCCCCACTGTTGTCCCCCACTGTTGTCCCCCACTGTTGTCCTCCTCTGTTGTCCCCCACTGTTGTCCCCCTCTGTTGTCTCCCTCTGTTGTCCCCCACTGTTGTCCCCCACTGTTGTTGTCCCCTACTGTTGTTGTCCCCCTCTGTTGTCCCCCACTGTTGTCCCCCACTATTGTCCCCCACTGTTGTCCCCTACTGTTGTTGTCCCCCTTTGTTGTCCCCCTTTGTTGTCCCCCACTGTTGTCCCCCTCTGTTGTCCCCTCTGTTGTCCCCCACTGTTGTCCCCCTCTGTTGTCCCAGACTGTTGTCCCCCTTTGTTGTCCCCCACTGTTGTCCCCTACTGTTGTTGTCCCCCTTTGTTGTCCCCCACTGTTGTCCCCCACTGTTGTCCCCCACTGTTGTCCCCCTCTGTTGTCCCCCACTGTTGTCCCCCACTGTTGTCCCCCACTGTTGTCCCCCACTGTTGTCCCCCACTGTTGTCCCCCACTGTTGTCCCCTACTGTTGTTGTCCCCCTTTGTTGTCCCCCTTTGTTGTCCCCCACTGTTGTCCCCCTCTGTTGTCCCCTCTGTTGTCCCCCACTGTTGTCCCCCTCTGTTGTCCCAGACTGTTGTCCCCCTTTGTTGTCCCCCACTGTTGTCCCCTACTGTTGTTGTCCCCCTTTGTTGTCCCCCACTGTTGTCCCCCACTGTTGTCCCCCACTGTTGTCCTCCTCTGTTGTCCCCCACTGTTGTCCCCCTCTGTTGTCTCCCTCTGTTGTCCCCCACTGTTGTCCCCCACTGTTGTTGTCCCCTACTGTTGTTGTCCCCCTCTGTTGTCCCCTACTGTTGTTGTCCCCCTTTGTTGTCCCCCACTGTTGTCCCCCACTGTTGTCCCCCACTGTTGTCCCCCACTGTTGTCCCCCTCTGTTGTCCCCCACTGTTGTCCCCCACTGTTGTCCCCCTCTGTTGTCCCCCACTGTTGTCCCCCACTGTTGTTGTCCCCCACTGTTGTCCCCCTCTGTTGTCCCCCCACTGTTGTCCCCCACTGTTGTTGTCCCCCACTGTTGTTGTCCCCCACTGTTGTCCCCCACTGTTGTTGTCCCCCACTGTTGTTGTCCCCCACTGTTGTTGTCCCCCACTGTTGTCCCCCACTGTTGTTGTCCCCCACTGTTGTTGTCCCCCACTGTTGTTGTCCCCCACTGTTGTCCCCCACTGTTGTTGTCCCCCACTGAGTTAATTTTTAAGCCAAAAGTTTCAAGTTTCCCCTCACTGATTGGAGCTATAAATAGAACACGTCAACTAGCGGGATGTGACAAACAAATTTTAATTTCATCCAATTTTTAGTGTCATCCAGTTAAAATGGATTTCATAATACCAGACAAAAATAGCATCCAATACATTTTCACCAGAAATACATCTGTCTAAACGTCAGTCTGTCTAAACGTCAGCAGTCTGTCTAAACGTCCCTCTGACCACACGTCCGTCTGTCTAAACGTCCGTCTGTCTAAACGTCCGTCTGTCTAAACGTCCGTCTATCTAATCGTCCGTCTGTCTAAACGTCCGTCTGTCTAATCGTCCGTCTGTCTAAACGTCCGTCTGTCTAATCGTCCGTCTGTCTAATCGTGCGTCTGTCCACACGTCCGTCTGTTAAAACGTCCGTCTGTCTAAACTTCCATTAACCTCCCATCAACCTCTCCAAGTTGATTCTTCCTAGTAAACCCAGCAGCCAGACCTCGAAAGATGACAGTAACCTCAGCAGACATTTTGGACTGTCCTCGACAGATGACTAAATGACCTCAGCAGACATTTTGGACTGTCCTCGACAGATGACTAAATGACCTCAGCAGACATTTTGGACTGTCCTCGACAGATGACTAAATGACCTCAGCAGACATTTTGGACTGTCCTCGACAGATGACTAAATGACCTCAGCAAACATTTTGGACTGTCCTCGACAGATGACTAAATGACCTCAGCAGACATTTTGGACTGTCCTCGACAGATGACTAAATGACCTCAGCAGACATTTTGGACTGTCCTCGACAGATGACTAAATGACCTCAGCAGACATTTTGGACTGTCTTCGACAGATGACTAAATGACCTCAGCAGACATTTTGGACTGTCCTCGACAGATGACTAAATGACCTCAGCAGACATTTTGGACTGTCTTCGACAGATGACTAAATGACCTCAGCAGACATTTTGGACTGTCCTCGACAGATGACTAAATGACCTCAGCAAACATTTTGGACTGTCCTCGACAGATGACTAAATGACCTCAGCAGACATTTTGGACTGTCCTCGACAGATGACTAAATGACCTCAGCAGACATTTTGGACTGTCCTCGACAGATGACTAAATGACCTCAGCAGACATTTTGGACTGTCCTCGACAGATGACTAAATGACCTCAGCAGACATTTTGGACTGTCCTCGACAGATGACTAAATGACCTCAGCAGACATTTTGGACTGTCTTCGACAGATGACTAAATGACCTCAGCAGACATTTTGGACTGTCCTCGACAGATGACTAAATGACCTCAGCAAACATTTTGGACTGTCCTCGACAGATGACTAAATGACCTCAGCAGACATTTTGGACTGTCCTCGACAGATGACTAAATGACCTCAGCAGACATTTTGGACTGTCCTCGACAGATGACTAAATGACCTCAGCAGACATTTTGGACTGTCTTCGACAGATGACTAAATGACCTCAGCAGACATTTTGGACTGTCCTCGACAGATGACTAAATGACCTCAGCAAACATTTTGGACTGTCTTCGACAGATGACTAAATGACCTCAGCAGACATTTTGGACTGTCCTAGACTCATGCCAAACCGGTCTCCACATTTCCTTGCCGGTTGTTATGCCGGTCGTAATGCCAACTCAGGCCGCGTTTCCGGCCGACCGGAAATGGAATTATTTGTGTTGGAAACAATGCATCAATTTCATTGGTTTTTTAATGAGATAATTAGCAGAAACATGGGCGTTCATTAGTCGTGTTTGCAGGTGTCATGCCAGCTTGTTCACGCCAAGGTCGTGTGCTGGCATCGTCTCCCTCGTGAGTTCTGGGAATAGCGCCATGTTGTCGTCTGCTCGATGCTGTACAATCCTGAGAGAGAGGAATGTTTTCAAGCTCTGTCATAGTTCACTCCGTCAAACTAGCGTGAACGTCAACATAGTTTAAGTTCATTGTCATATTTTCATTCATTAAACAAAAACAGAATATTTTAGGTTTTTTAAAAATAAATTTCAATCAGAAAATGTTTTTTCAAGATTCTACATTTAAACTGCCCATCTTTCTTGCCTACTTTAAAGTAAATTTAAAAAAAAAACTGCCCATCTTTCTTGCCTACTTTAAATTAAATTTAAAAAAAAAACCGCCCATCTTTCTTGCCTACTTTAAATTAAATTTAAAAAAACAACTGCCCATCTTTCTTGCCTACTTTAAATAAAAAATTGTCCATCTTTCTTGCCTACTTTAAATAAAAAATTGTCCATCTTTCTTGCCTACTTTAAATAAAAAATTGTCCATCTTTCTTGCCTACTTTAAATAAAAAATTGTCCATCTTTCTTGCCTACTTTAAATTAAAAATTGTCCATCTTTCTTGCCTATTTTAAATTAAAAAACCTGTCTATCTTTCTTGCCTACTTTAAATAAAAAATTGTCCATCTTTCTTGCCTATTTTAAATTTAAAAACCTGTCTATCTTTCTTGCCTGCTTTAAATTAAAAATAAACTGTCCATCTTTCTTGCCTACTTTAAATAAAAAATTGTCCAACTTTCTTGCCTATTTTAAGTAAAGAACTGTCCATCTTTCTTGCCTGCTTTAAGTAAAAAACTGTCCATCTTTCTTGCCTACTTTAAATTAAAAATAAACTGTCCATCTTTCTTGCCTACTTTAAATAAAGAACTGTCCATCTTTCTTGCCTACTTTAAATAAAAAATTGTCCATCTTTCTTGCTATTTTAAGTAAAAACCTGTCCATCTTTCTTGCCTATTTTAAATTAAATAAAAATGTCCATCTTTCTTGCCTGCTTTAAATAACAAACAGTCCATCTTTCTTGCCTATTTTAAATTAAATAAAAATGTCCATCTTTCTTGCCTATTTTAAATAAAAAACTGTCCATCTTTCTTGCCTATTTTAAATTAAATTAAAAAAAACCTGTCCATCTTTCTTGCCTACCTTAAATAAAAAAACTGTCCATCTTTCTTGCCTACCTTAAATAAAAAACACTGTCCATCTTTCTTGCCTACCTTAAATTAAAAAAAACCTGTCCATCTTTCTTGCCTACTTTAAATAAAACAACTGTCCATCTTTCTTGCCTATTTTAAGTAAAGAACTGTCCATCTTTCTTGCCTACTTTAAAAATTGTCCATCTTTCTTGCCTATTTTAAATTAAATAAAAACCTGTCAATCTTTCTTGCCTACTTTAAATAAAACAACTGTCCATCTTTCTTGCCTACTTTAAATAAAAAAACTGTCCATCTTTCTTGCCTACTTTAAAAATTGTCCATCTTTCTTGCCTATTTTAAATTAAATAAAAACCTGTCAATCTTTCTTGCCTACTTTAAATAAAACAACTGTCCATCTTTCTTGCCTACCTTAAATAAAAAAACTGTCCATCTTTCCCAGTTTTTTGATCCTGCGCCACAAGTCGATGAACCAGCAGTCCATCTACGTGTACCTGAGCACTCTGGCCATCTTCGACAGTCTGGTGCTCTACTTCGGCCTTCTGCGGCTCTGGGTGGACGAGGTTAGCGGGCTGGACATCCGCACCAAGAGCACCTGGCTCTGTAAGGGCCTGCTCATGCTCAACTACACCAGCAGTGACGTGTCCGTTTGGCTTATCGTCGCCGTCACCTTCGAGCGTTACGTCATCGTGAGTCACCCCCTGCAGGCGCCACACTTCTGCCAAGACAGCCGAGCCAAGAAGATAATCGCCGGCATCATCCTGGTCTTCCTGCTCGTCAACTTCCACTTCCTGTTCACGGTCGACCTTAACCCCTCCAAGGCCAGCGAGCAGAAGAGGAGCGTGCGGTACGAGTGCAGCCCCAACCCGGGCTACGAGCACCTGATCCAGGTCGTCTGGCCGTGGGTCGACGCCCTGCTCTACGGCTTCGGCCCCTTCGTGCTGATCAGCGTCTTTAACTCAATCATCGTCTTCAAGGTAAGAAAACTTTAAGCTCCGTCTTCAAGGTAAGAAAACTTTAAGCTCCGTCTTCAAGGTAAGAAAAGTTTTAGCTCCGTCTTCAAGGTAAGAAAACTTTTAGCTCCGTCTTCATCATCGTCTTCAAGGTAAGAAAACTTTAAGCTCCGTCTTCAAGGTAAGAAAACTTTAAGCTCCGTCTTCAAGGTAAGAAAAGTTTTAGCTCCGTCTTCAAGGTAAGAAAACTTTTAGCTCCGTCTTCATCATCGTCTTCAAGGTAAGAAAACTTTAAGCTCCGTCTTCAAGGTAAGAAAACTTTAAGCTCCGTCCATATCTGTCACTCGACCAGGACTATAGCTCGTCCGTATCTGCCATTAGTTTCGTGACCCAGCTTGCTATAAATAGATTTGTCTGTCTAGCCCACACAATAGTTTTATATCCGTCCATCAGTCATGTCATCCATCAGTCATGTCATCCATCAGTCATGCCATCCATCCATCAGTCATGCCATCCATCCATCAGTCATTTCATACATCCATCAGTCATGCCATCCATCAGTCATGTCATCCATCAGTCATGTCATCCATCAGTCAGTCATGCCATCCATCAGTCATGCCATCCATCCATCATTCATGCCATCCATCCATCGACTGGAGAAAAAACATGGACACTTCCAGCTTAACTTATCCATGATTGGATGAGGATTTTAATTTTTGCGGTAGGGGTCAAGGTCAGGCAACATCATCCAGTGATGGGAACCGGTCACGTTAGTTGTTGACGTGACCGGAACCGGTTGTAACTAGCGTGTGTGTATGACCGGCATTGTTGGCCGTGATAAACTATAGCCGGCAATGTTTTCCCCGACCGGCAGCCGTTGAAAGTCCGCTATAGCCGGCAATGTTTTCCCCGACCGGCAGCCGTTGAAAGTCCACTGATGAAATGGTTAGTTTCACGGGATTACACGCGTTCTTAACGAATTCTATTATTGGGGCTGTACTTTTAAAAGTTATTATCAATTAGTTTGTACTTTAAACAGTTATGATCAATTAGTTTGTACTTTAAAAAGTTGACCGTGTCAACGGATCAAACGAAGCACAACGTTTCTCCTCTAGACCTCACATTGATTGATTTTTTAAATCGGTAGTCAAGATCGTTTACACAACACGGGTCGTTTTACAACATGGGTCTTAGACAACACGGGTCTCACACAGCACGGGTCAGTTACATTGCATAGATCCCACTCCAATAACGAGTCTGCCTTAGCGTGTTGTCTTGCAGTAACAATGAATCGCAATTCAATTCACTTCACAGTTACTATAAATAGATGGGTTGTTTGTCAACAAACTGACGGTAATGTCAAGGACTCTAAGTCACCGAGTGCATTTTGTCTTTCGTCAGGTTCTCACCTGACTTTCCTTCTCTGTACAATATTCTGTGTGTTTTAGAGTGTGTGGGTGTGTGGGTGTGGAGGGGGGACAGAGAGGAGTTTGTTTGAGGGGGGGGGGGGGGTAACTTTCCTTCTCGATAAAATATTCTGTGTGTTGTCATTAGAGTGTGTGTGTGTGGAGGGGGGGGGGGGAGGGGAGAGCGGTTGAGAGTGGATCCGCATTTCCAGGTCAATCTAACCAGTTGTCCAACTGAAGAAGATGATTATAGTTGTTACATTCTGATTGATCAACTTCTCTGAAGATCAACCCGCCCTTTCAAATCTCTCCAAACGATTGTTTACACATTAAAAACGTCAAGTCAAGAATTATAAACTTTTTTTAAAGCAGATTTGATGCGGGGACTGGAGTTGTGTCCCAGAATGCCGCGGGCTAACATGTAAACCAACACGCTCAAATTGCATTAAGCATTGTTTTTTTTTCCTGTTCTGCTCGTAAAATTTTATTCTAGCAGATTCTAGCTTCGATACTCGTACGTTCCAGCCATCTAAGTAGGATCTTTTGATCGGGGGGGGGGGGGGGGGGGACCATAAGTAATTTCGCCGCATCGAGTTGTACAAATCAATTTTGACAATCGCACTGGGATGTGTTACAGACTTGACCGACACAAACAGAAGGTCCAAGAGTTCTGAGTAACAAATGTTTCTAGTTTACAGAAATCTGTTTGTGTAATCCACCCTAATCAACTAATTACCGTAATTAAAATATAGATTGACAAATTGTACTTTCTGTTTTTGTTAGATCGATGGGGTAGGTGTATGTGTGGTGTATGTTGAGTGGTTGATGTGTTGTATGTGGTGTGGTGGATATGGTGTGGTGGATGTAGTGTATGTGGTGTATGTGGTGTAATGTATGTGGTGTATGTAGTGTGGTGTAATTGGTTTGGTGTATGTGGTGTGGTGTATGTGGTGTGGTGTATGTGGTGTAGTGTATGTGGTGTGGTGTATGTGGTGTGGTGTATGTCGTGTGGTGTATATCGTGTGGTGTATGTGGTGTGGTGTGGTGTATGTGGTGTATGTGGTGTGGTATATGTGGTGTGGTGTATGTGGTATGGTGTATGTAGTGTATGTCGTGTGGTGTATGTGGTGTATGTGGTGTATGTGGTGTGGTGTGGTGTATGTGGTGTGGTGTATGTGGTGTGGTGTATGTGGTGTGGTGTATGTGGTGTGGTGTATGTGGTGTGGTGTATGTGATGTAGTGTATGTGGTGTAGTGTATGTGGTGTGGTGTATGTGGTGTGGTGTATGTGGTGTGGTGTATGTGGTGTGGTGTGGTGTGGTGTATGTGGTGTGGTGTATGTGGTGTGGTGTATGTGGTGTGGTGTATGTGGTGTGGTGTATGTGATGTAGTGTATGTGGTGTAGTGTATGTGGTGTGGTGTATGTGGTGTGGTGTATGTGGTGTGGTGTATGTGGTGTGGTGTATGTGGTGTGGTGTATGTGGTGTAGTGTATGTGGTGTGGTGTATGTGGTGTGGTGTATGTGGTGTGGTGTATGTGGTGTGGTGTATGTGGTGTGGTGTGATGTATGTGGAGTGATGTATGGTGGATTACTTTTTTTCTTGATTTGATGTAGGCATGAATGTTTATCTATCTCACCATGCAGTAACGTACCTATCTCACCCGTCACGGGGTGGGTAGGGTATCGCTGGTAAACCTCTCTACAGCCATGGCGAGCACTAGATAACTCACAACCTCAGGTACTTAGATCAGCACACCCCCCACCCCCACACCCCACACACCCACACAACTAGATAACTCACAACCTCAAGTACTTAGATCAGTACACCCCACACACCCCACACCCTACGCCACACACCACTAAATAACTCAGGTGTTGAGATCACCCCACTCACCCCACGTCAAACACCCCACACACCCCACGCCACACACCACTAGATAACTCTGGTGATGAGATCACCCCACACCACACCCCACACACCCCACCCCCACCCCAGACACCACTAGCTAACTGGCGTTGTAACAAAGCAGACGGCTCGCCATTGAAGCGTGACGTGTTTGCTTGTACAAGTCAGGTAGTGGGCGAGAACCTTCGGGGGCCCGTGAGAGTTATTTCTGGAACCTTCTAGACTGTTCCAGTCGATCAAGCGGGTATCAGACAGAGATGAATGGCCACAACACCAGCGGGACACACACACACACCAGCAGGGTACACACACACACACCAGCGGGGTACACACACACACCAGCGGGACACACACACACACCAGCAGGGTACACACACACACACCAGCAGTGTACACACACACACACCAGCAGTGTACACACACACCAGCAGTGTACACACACACACCAGCGGGACACACACACACCAACAGTGTACACACACACACACCAGCAGGGTACACACACCAGCAGTGTACACACACACACCAGCGGGACACACACACACCAGCGGGACACGGTAAACGGAAAAAAAGTCACAGGAAAAAAAAACACAGAAAAAAAGTCACAGTTTTTGCTAGGAAAAAAAGTCACAGAAAAAAAGTCACAGTGGAAAAATTTTATCGGAAAAAAAGTCACAGAAATAAAGTCACAGAAAAAAAGTCACAAAAATCTTTTTAGAAATATTTTTATTAATTTGTTAAGAATTGTAAAATTTTGTATGTTTATTGTTGTGGGTTGTATTTTTTGATAGCATAAATTATTTATAGACGTTAAAAGCATTATGATTTATAACAATTGTAAGTAAAAATACTCTAAGATAATTTACACAACAATCTCAACTTGTTACGTATTTAGTTAAATACGCGGTAGAAAAGTTAATTATAAAAGAAATTTAGGCAAATTTTGCCGTAGGCTATTCTCTGGTCGGCCTCTCCTCAGTAGGCATTGTCCGAACATATTTTGTGTTGTTGACGTTACGCGTCAATGACAGCCTTTGAACCTTGTCGGCTTTCTGTTTTGATCCTAAGTTTTGTTATGTAATGAGCGTGATAAATGTGGGCAGTAAAGGTGGTTGAACTAAACATAACTATTGTTGCCATGAGTTGAGGGCAGCAAGTCAGATGAACTTACCATTTCACGGTAATTTAATGTTGGTATTTAAAAAAAACACGATGAAAACCGTGGACTTTGGAGCATTCTATTAAATGCTACTAATCTTAAGTTTAAAATAATTACAATCTACATACTTCATAATAAATATTTTTAGATGAATTATCAAAATTCCTATGCGTATACAGCCTACACACATTACATTACATTTAATTAATCCTAAGTTAATTTGCACTCTCTAAATATTTAATACATAAAAGTATTAACAAATATCATGCAAATATATATTTGTGACTTTTTTTCCTGTGACTTTTTTTCCTGTGACTTTTTTCTGTGCTTTTTTTCCTGTGTTTTTTTTTCCTGTGACTTTTTTTCCTACAATCCGGGACACACCCCCGCCATTGATACCCCTCCCCACCCCCGCCATTGATACCCCTCCCCACCCCCGCCATTGATACCCCTCCCCACCCCCGCCATTGATACCCCTCCCCACCCCCGCCATTGATGCCCCTCCCCACCCCCGCCATTGATACCCCTCCCCACCCCCGCCATTGATACCCCTCCCCACCCCCGCCATTGATACCCCTCCCCACCCCCGCCATTGATACCCCTCCCCACCCCCGCCATTGATACCCCTCCCCACCCCTGCCATTGATACCCCTCCCCACCCCCGCCATTGATACCCCTCCCCACCCCCGTCATTGATACCCCTCCCCACCCCCGCCACTAAACACTTCAACATCTGACGAGAGTGCTGGCAACCAATTACAGACAGGGTCATCGGTGCTAGATCTGCACCAGTTGCTTCCAGAAACAAAATCAATCTTATCTGTTGATGGGAAACGTGTTCACATTTTCCACCCCACCCCCAACACCCCCCCCCCCCCCCGCACCCTCCCCTCAGTCATCAGATCCTCCACTGTCTTGGCGCTGACTGTTGTGTTATGTTCCCCCCTGTAAGGCCGACCCACCCATTGGCGCTGTTGTGTGAGGTTCCCCCCTGTAAGGCCGACCCACCCATTGGCGCTGTTGTGTGAGGACTGTTGTGTGAGGTTCCCCCCTGTAAGGCCGACCCACCCATTGGCGCTGTTGTGTGAGGTTCCCCCCTGTAAGGCCGACCCACCCATTGGCGCTGTTGTGTGAGGTTCCCCCCTGTAAGGCCGACCCACCCATTGGCGCTGTTGTGTGAGGACTGTTGTGTGAGGTTCCCCCCTGTAAGGCCGACCCACCCATTGGCGCTGTTGTGTGAGGTTCCCCCCTGTAAGGCCGACCCACCCATTGGCGCTGTTGTGTGAGGTTCCCCCCTGTAAGGCCGACCCACCCATTGGCGCTGTTGTGTGAGGTTCCCCCCTGTAAGGCCGACCCACCCATTGGCGCTGTTGTGTGAGGTACCCCTCTGTAAGGCCGACCCACCCATTGGAGCTGACTGTTGTGTGAGGTTCCCCCCTGTAAGGCCGACCCACCCATTGGCGCTGACTGTTGTGTGAGGTTCCCCCCTGTAAGGCCGACCCACCCATTGGAGCTGACTGTTGTGTGAGGTTCCCCCCTGTAAGGCCGACCCACCCATTGGCGCTGACTGTTGTGTGAGGTTCCCCTCTGTAAGGCTGACCCACCCCTCATATTTTCGAGTGCTGCCGACTTGGGTTAAGTAGCTGTCAATCATGTAATTAGATTAATTAAACAGCGCTGAGCTGAGAATGATTGAGAGGGCGAGGATGGGGATGGGGGGGGGGATGTGTGGTGGGGGGAGGGCAGACGATCTGCCAGGTGAGCATGATGGGAAACCCAGGTAAAAACATGCAGTGTGACATGGGTCTCCAACCTCGACCTTGAACTATAGAGGTCAGTGGGCGAGAGAGGTCAGTGGACTAGAGAGGTCAGTGAACTAGAGAGGTCAGTGGACTAGAGAGGTCAGTGAACCAGAGAGGTCAGTGGACTAGAGAGGTCAGTGGACCAGAGAGGTCAGTGGACTAGAGAGGTCAGTGGACTAGAGAGGTCAGTGGACTAGAGAGGTCAGTGGACTAGAGAGGTCAGTGAACCAGAGAGGTCAGTGGACTAGAGAGGTCAGTGAACTAGAGAGGTCTAGAGAGGTCAGTGGACTAGAGAGGTCTAGAGAGGTCAGTGGACTAGAGAGGTCAGTGGACTAGAGAGGTCAGTGAACTAGAGAGGTCTAGAGAGGTCAGTGAACTAGATAGGTCAGTGGACTAGAGAGGTCTAGAGAGGTCAGTGAACTAGAGAGGTCTAGAGAGGTCAGTGAACTAGATAGGTCAGTGGACTAGAGAGGTCTAGAGAGGTCAGTGAACTAGAGAGGTCAGTGGACCCGAGAGGTCAGTGGACCAGAGAGGTCAGTGGATTAGCAAGGTCAGTTATCGAACTGTGATCAATACACACGTCCGGGCGCCAATCACTTGGTCATTTTTTTTTTTGATTAATCGAGCCAATCACTTGGTCATTTTTTTTTTTGATTAATCGAGCCAATCACTTGGTCATTTTTTTTTTGATTAATTGAGCCAATCACTTGAGAATGTTTGAATCTCGTCAATCATATGTCACATAACGTCAATGATAGTGACAGACCAATGTCACATAACCTTAATGATAGTGACACACCAATGTCACATAACGTTTGACTCATATGGAAAACTTCTCTATACGAAGATATTCCCCTTCTCACCCTCTCCCAATCCCTTGATTCCCTACTTCCGTCTCTCGCCCTCCTTGAAAGAATCCCTCGGCATAATGCGGAGATTTCTCCATCAAATCGATATCGATCATCGACACTCGGTTCTTGAAATCCCGTATTATTTCTGATCAGTGGCGCATAAGGAATGTCAGAGGTCAACTCTCGGAAATCAGCTAGGATTTAAAAATAGAACAATGCTGCAGGGTGGCACAGAAGTCTTCAGACAAACCACGTGATCAGTCTGTGACGTCATGGAGTATCTCACCACGTGATTAGTTTTATTATAGCGACACGCACTCTCCAGTACAGCCACACACTCTCACGTACAGCCACACACTTCGTATATCGCCACATCAAAGCAACCCCACACCCGCACACAAAACATACATAAACCACACCCCCTACATCACCACACCCCACACTCCCACACAAAACATACATCTCACACCAACCCACATCTCCACAACCTCTACGTCCCAACACCCCCCAAATTACCACACCCACACATTACCACACCTGAATACTCCCACAACCCACTGTCCCATATCCAACCTCTACCACCAACCACTACAACCAACCTCTACCACCAACCACTACAACCAACCTCTACCACCAACCACTACCACCAACCACTACCACCAACCACTACCACCAACCTCTACCACCAACCACTACCACTACCACCAACCACTACCACTAACTACTACAACCAACCTCTACAACCAACCACTACCACCAACCACTACCACCAACCACTACCAACAACCACTAACACTAACCACTTCCACCAACCACTACCACCAACCTCTACCACCAACCACTACCACCAACCACTACCACCAACCACCAACCACTAACACTAACCACTTCCACCAACCACTACCACCAACCTCTACCACCAACCACTACCACCAACATCTACCACCAACCTCCACCACCAACCACTTAAAACCTGTCACTACCAACCTCGTTTCACATCACCAGCAGACTTTGTTTTCGAGCCAAAATTTCCAATCTTAGCTCCGATATTTTCCTCCGACATCATTTCATAATGAACCCGTCTAGACAATGCTGCAAAGTTCCAAATGTTTTTGAAGTTTTTGTTTCCTGAGTCTTAGAGATCTCGACACCCAAGGGAACAAACACATTGTACTGCGCATTTATCGCGAACACATCTTTGTTTATTGAAGGCGGTGTTAGAGTTTGTCAGTCAGTCACATTCTGTCACACTCTGTCACACTGTCACAATATGTCACAGTCCGTCACATTCCGTCACATTCTTAACAGTCCGTCACATTCTTAACAGTCCGTCACATTCCGTCACACTCTGTCACATTCCGTCACAGTCACATTACGTCACAGTCCGTCACATTCCGTCACAGTCACATTCCGTCACAGTCACATTACGTCACAGCAAGAAGTTTTAGTTTTGTACAAATATTGTTGATACAGTCTCTACTGAAATCGTTTAAAAATCTATTTATAGATGGCCGCCATATTGAACGCCTCTCTTTGGATCCCGTGCAGTTATCTTATTATGGCCGGAGATAAACGACAGCACCAAGAAAAAACGATATCAATTTCGCCTCCGTATGCAGCCCATCAATATTTATATCAAGAAAAGCAACACTATTCATTCGGTTCAAATGAAGTAGAGGCTGCTCAAGATCATGGTAATAAAATATCGGATGTTTTTGTCGTCGCTTTTATTCGCCTAACGGTTTGGCTGCATTTTATAGATAATTTATGTGCCGGGTATCACGTGAGAAAGCTAGCGGGCAAACTGACATACGGACAAAGTGACCTACGGACAAAGTGACCTACGGACAAAGTGACCTAAGGACAAACTGACATACGGACAAACTGACATACGGACAAACTGACATACGGACAAAGTGACATACGGACAAAGTGACATACATACTAAGTGACCTATGGATAAAGTGACAATCTGTCACCACCACACTTCACCACCACACTTCACCACCACACTTCACCACAACACTTCACCACCACACTTCACCGCCACACTTCACCACCACACTTCACCACCACACTTCACCACCACCCTTCACCACCACCCTTCACCACCACACTTCACCATCACACTTCACCACCACACTTCACCATCACACTTCATCACCACCCTTCACCACCACCCTTCACCACCACACTTCACCACCACACTTCACCACAGCAGTTGACCTCAGCACTTCACCGACCTCAGTCATGTTTTAATTAATGACATTTACATTAAGCGTTGTCTTTGGAGACGAATGTATCAGACAAGAGTCAACGAAATCGCTGCTATGGATCACAAACCAACAGACAAACAGACGAACAGCGTGAACCAAATGAAAGCTCCTAACAATCGAAACACAACAGACGCCGAGGTTTACTTGTGGAGATTTTGATGACGTCACCTAACATGAAACAATATCCTGCATTCTATCACAGCTTTGCTTTTACTTTAACCCATACACGATTGTACAGATCAATTTGAATGGATACACACGCATACGTATATCACATTACTTACATACACATACGTATATCACATTACTTACATACACATACGTATATCACATTACTTACATACACATACGTATATCACATTACTTACATACACATACGTATATCACATTAATTACATACACATACGTATATCACATTACTTACATACACATACGTATATCACATTACTTACATACACATACGTATATCACATTAATTACATACACATACGTATATCACATTACTTACATACACATACGTATATCACATTACTTACATACACATACGTATATCACATTAATTACATACACATACGTATATCACATTACTTACATACACATACGTATATCACATTACTTACATACACATACGTATATCACATTAATTACATACACATACGTATATCACATTACTTACATACACATACGTATATCACATTACTTACATACACATACGTATATCACATTACTTACATACACATACGTATATCACATTAATTACATACACATACGTATATCACATTACTTACATACACATACGTATATCACATTACTTACATACACATACGTATATCACATTACTTACATACACATACGTATATCACATTACTTACATACACATACGTATATCATATTACTTACATACACATACGTATATCACATTACTGACATACACATACGTATATCACATTACTTACATACACATACGTATATCACATTACTTACATACACATACGTATATCACATTACTTACATACACATACGTATATCACATTACTTACATACACATACGTATATCATATTACTTACATACACATACGTATATCACATTACTGACATACACATACGTATATCACATTACTTACATACACATACGTATATCACATTACTTACATACACATACGTATATCACATTACTTACATACACATACGTATATCACATTACTTACATACACATACGTATATCATATTACTTACATACACATACGTATATCACATTACTGACATACACATACGTATATCACATTACTTACATACACATACGTATATCACATTACTGACATACACATACGTATATCACATTACTTACATACACATACGTATATGACATTAATTACATACACATACGTATATCACATTACTGACATACACATACGTATATCACATTACTTACATACACATACGTATATGACATTAATTACATACACATACGTATATCACATTACTGACATACACATACGTATATCACATTAGTGACATACACATACTTAGATCATATTACTTACATACACATACGTATATGACATTAATTACATACACATACGTATATCACATTACTGACATACACATACGTATATCACATTACTGACATACACATACGTATATGACATTAATTACATACACATACGTATATCACATTACTGACATACACATACGTATATCACATTACTGACATACACATACTTAGATCATATTACTTACATACACATACGTATATCACATTACTTACATACACATACGTATATCACATTACTGACATACACATACTTAGATCATATTACTTACATACACATACGTATATCACATTACTTACATACACATACGTATATCACATTACTTACATACACATACGTATATCACATTACTTACATACACATACGTATATCACATTACTTACATACACATACGTATATCACATTACTGACATACACATACTTAGATCATATTACTTACATACACATACGTATATCACATTACTTACATACACATACGTATATCACATTACTTACATACACATACGTAGATCACATTACTTACATACACATACGTAGATCACATTACTGACATACACATACTTAGATCATATTACTTACATACACATACGTATATCACATTACTTACATACACATACGTATATCACATTACTTACATACACATACGTAGATCACATTACTGACATACACATACTTAGATCACATTACTGACATACACATACGTATATCACATTACTTACATACACATACGTATATCACATTACTTACATACACATACGTATATCACATTACTGACATACACATACGTATATCACATTACTTACATACATTAACCAAGATCGGTGTGTTAATAAAAGGCAACTATTTTTATGGAATATTTTTTCGTTGATTCCATTAACTTTGGCATCAGGCGCCCCGCCCCACCCCTCCAACACAAGATTGCGATGGTGACATGACATAAAAGTGCAAACATAAGTGTCGTCTGCCCAACGCCGGCTGTTGGCGGCAAACATTGATACACAACATAAAAATTTGTTTTTTTAAATGTGGACAAACATTGATACACAACATAAAAATTTGTTTTTTTAAATGTGGACAAACATTGATACACAACATAAAAAATCGTTATTTTAAAATGTGGACAAACATTGATACACAACATAAAAATTTGTTTTTTTAAATGTGGACAAACATTGATACACAACATAAAAATTTGTTTTTTTAAATGTGGACAAACATTGATACACAACATAAAAATTTGTTTTTTTAAATGTGGACAAACATTGATACACAACATAAAAATTTGTTTTTAACACGTTTTTCTTAACTCAGCTTCGCGTTTGTTTGTTTGTTTGGTTGTTTGGATATTTGTTGTTAAAATTGACATCGAAAATTAGCCCACTTCTGATTGCTCTAGAGACCTGAAATTTGGCATGCATGCTACTTTCGCCTAACAATTTCAGATGCAAATATAAAAACTAGCAATTAGTGACCGTAATTAGCTTAATTTAATTACGCCCCAAGGACCATAAAATTGAGGACATGATTTCTAAAGATACCGACAAGACTGGAGGCCTATTGACACAGTTACTTCGGCCCCAATCGATGTGAGCGCGCTGGCCGTGATCGTATAGTGGTTAGTACTTCGCGTTGTGGCCGCGACAACCCAGGTTCGAATCCTGGTCGCTCAAGATTTTTAGTCCGTGTATTTATAAACACTTTTTAAAAAACCACGTTTTTTATGTGTAGCAACGGACTAAAAAGGAGAACGGACACGGTAACACATTGTTAACGGTGACACGGTTGGTACGCTGGGCATGCTAAAATACACATAAACACGTTTTCCTTAACTCAGCTTCGCGTTTATTTGTTTGTTTATGGGAGATTTGATCACGTGATTCGTGAGTAGATCTCCACGTCAGCAACGTAAATTACACCCTTTCTCTGTTTAAAGCGTATCGGTCGCTCAAGATTTTTTAGTCCGTGTATTTAAAAACACTTAGTCAAGTCATACTTAATCAAGTGATTAGATAAAGTAGAAAATAAACTATATAAAAAACTTTTTAAAAACCACGTTTTTCATGTGTAGCAACGGACTAAAAAGGAGAAAATAAAATACTTAAAAAAAACTTTTTAAAAAACCACGTTTTTCTTGTGGACTAAAAAGTAGAAAATAAATTTTCATACATTTGATGACAAAAAACGTGGGTCGGGCAGATGGGTCGGGAAATTTGATGGTGAACGTACCCACGTTTTTTGTCATCAAATGTATGAAAATTTATTTTCTACTTTTTAGTCCACAAGAAAAACGTGGTTTTTTAAAAAGTTTTTTTTAAGTATTTTATTTTAAATGTGGACAAACATTGATACACAACATAAAAAATCGTTTTTTTTTAAATGTGGACAAACATTGATACACAACATAAAAAATGTTTTTTTTTAGAAAATGTGGACAAACATTGATATACAATAAAAAAAATCGTTTTTTTTTAAAATGTGGACAAATATTGACACAAACAAAATATAAGTTTTTAACGTCGGCAAATACTGATACAAACAAAATATACATTTTAATGTCGGCAAATATTGATACAAACAAAATATACATTTTAATGTCGGCAAATACTGATACAAACAAAATATACATTTTAATGTCGGCAAATACTGATACAAACAAAATATACATTTTAATGTCGGCAAATATTGATACAAACAAAATATACATTTTAATGTCGGCAAATATTGACACAAACAAAATATACGTTTTTAATGTCGGCAAATATTGACACAAACAAAATATACGTTTTTAATGTCGGCAAATATTGACGGCACAACCTACGCAACAATTGTATGTGCTGAAACCATAAATAAATCCCAGGATAGTGCTTGTTGCGTACACACTTACAAAAACTCAGGATAGTGCTTGTTGTGTACACACTTACAAAAGCCGCCCCTAAAATTCCAACTTCCCTGCTATATTGAATAAAATAGCGAGGTAGTCAGCCTTTATTCGCGAATGTTATTACCTACGGTTGAAGTGTTTCAATCACATTTTTCGCTAACACGGTAAATCTGTTTAACCGTTTGATAACAATAACTTGAACCGTTTTATAACAATAAGTTTAATCCGATTTCAGCCGAGTGTTTCAACGATTGAAATAAAAAATATGTGAACGGGTTAATCCTCCAACTAAAGCGTCAATAAAAGCTAGCCCCCCCCCCCCCCCCCAGTGCTATCGTATTGCCATGCACGCCATATGGCACAACCGGTCCTTCCGTGCCGGCTTAAATCCGTCCGGCTGAGCTTGAAACCGTGAGGTAATTTAGAGAACACAGGCAATAGTGTAGGGATTAAGGGGTGGGGTAGTCCGGACGGCAATTGTTTGTTACTAACTTACTTTCTTCTTGTGGGTGAAAGCCGGCTAGTCTACATATAGACTGGTTAGGGTTAGCGTTGGAGGGTTAGTGTAGACTGGTTATTGTAGACTGGTTAGTGTAGACTGGTTATTGTAGACTGGTTATTGTAGACTGGTTAGTGTAAACTGGTTAGTGTAAACTGGTTAGTGTAGACTGGTTAGTGTAGACTGGTTAGTGTAAACTGGTTAGTATAGACTAAAAGATGAAGGATGCCAACATGTTTGTGCTAGCTTATGGTCAGAGCTAGAACATGTTAGAGGCATAATGTGGGGTGATGACAAGGGCATAAAGTGGGGTGATGACAAGGGCATAAAGTGGGCTGATGACAAGGGCATAAAGTGGGGTGATGACAAGGGCATAAAGTGGGGTGATGACAAGGGCATAAAGTGGGGTGATGACAAGGGCATAAAGTGGGCTGATGACAAGGGCATAAAGTGGGGTGATGACAAGGGCATAGAGTGGGGTGATGACAAGGGCATAAAGTGGGCTGATGACAAGGGCATAAAGTGGGGTGATGACAAGGGCATAAAGTGGGGTGATGACAAGGGCATAATGTGGGGTAATGACAAGGGCATAGAGTGGTATACTAGGGCATAATGTGGGCTAATGACTAGGGCATAGAGTGGTATACTAGGGCATAAAGTGGGGTAATGACTAGGGCATACAAACTATGAGTGGGTCTAATTAAAGTTAATGGCACAGCTTACTTGAGGCTGAGAGATACAAATGAAAAGTTTAAAACACGCGTCTTGTAAAATCCCTTCAAGTGAAGGCTCCAAAGATTTCCCATTTCTAAAGTCTTAAGAAAGCCAAGAGAAATCGCTGCAATTTGAACAGTTTGGAATAAAAGAATCGACAAGCTGGGGGAGGGGGGGGGGGGGCTGAAGGACTTTCACCAGGGTATGACCAAAATTACTTCCGGACAGACAACCTTGACCTTTATCCATATTTTAGTTTTACTCTTGAGAACAATGTGAGTTCAGAAATGGGGGTGGGGTGGGGGTGGGGTTGGGGTCTGGGGGAGCGATCTTGAGTTTGAAATTATCAGTGTAGACTAGACTAGACCATGTATGTCATGTGTTTAACCACACAGTACGTCATGTGTTTAACCACACAGTACGTCATGTGTTTAACCACACAGTACGTCATGTGTTTAACCACACAGTACGTCATGTGTTTAACCACACAGTACGTCATGTGTTTAACCACACAGTACGTCATGTGTTTAACCACACAATACGTCATGTGTTTAACCACACAGTACGTCATGTGTTTAACCACACAATACGTCATGTGTTTAACCACACAGTACGTCATTGCGGTCAACTTGCCAGTTGGTCACTTATTGCAGGAACAGGAAATGACGTCACAACTTGACCATAATCACCCCCACACCGACACGACAGGAACTATCACAATAGCCCCCATTCCCTCTCTCACCCCCCCCCCCCCCCACCCCCGCCTAGCAGATTACAATGGATTTAAGATTTCATGTTTCCATTTGCGCTGCGTCTAGCCTTGAAGCTATCTACGGACAAGAGACAATTCCGATAAATGTCACTCTGTTTTCATCAAATTGATTCTATTTGAATGGGTTTAATCTGTAGAGTTTAGTCTACAGGGCTCAGTCTACAGGGTTCAGTCTTCAGGGTTCAGTCTAGCCCCCGTGCTCCACCGAAAAAAACCGACCCCTTCCCCGCTCCCTTATGAGAAAAACATTAATTCCTCTGTCGCCCGAGTTCTCGAACCGTCAGACAGCGGAAATTGTACTTTTATTTATTCGAGCACAAGTGTCCAACCAACTCGACGCCCATAACCCAATACCGGAAACTAATCTAAATTATCTCCCTTGACTAAATTAATTTCTTAAACACCGAAATGGAGATTTCCAGGTGACAAGGCCCTAGCTAATGCCATCCTGTGGCAGCTCTCAGCAGACAACTTAAGGGAGGGGAGATTTCGGCGCTGGGCCAGCCGGCAGTAGGTGTGGGGCCGGCACTAGATGTACAGGCCGGCACCACATGTACAGGCCGGCACCACATGTACAGGCCGGCACTAAATGTACAGGCCGGCACTAGATGTACAGGCCGGCACTAGATGTACAGGCCGGCAGTAGATGTACAGGCCGGCACTAGATGTACAGGCCGGCACTAGATGTACAGGCCGGCACTAGATGTACAGGCCGGCACTAGATGTACAGGCCGGCACTAGATGTACAGGCCGGCACTAGATGTACAGGCCGGCACTAGATGTACAGGCCGGCACTAGATGTACAGGCCGGCAATAGATGTACAGGCCGGCAATAGATGTACAGGCCGGCACTAGATGTACAGGCCGGCACTAGATGTACAGGCCGGCACTAGATGTACAGGCCGGCACTAGATGCACAGGCCGGCACTAGATGTACAGGCCGGCACTAGATGTAGGGCCGGCACTAGATGTACAGGCCGGCAGTAGATGTACAGGCCGGCACTAGATGTACAGGCCGGCACTAGATGCACAGGCCGGCACTAGATGTACAGGCCGGCACTAGATGTACAGGCCGGCACTAGATGCACAGGCCGGCACTAGATGTACAGGCCGGCACTAGATGTAGGGCCGGCACTAGATGTACAGGCCGGCAGTAGATGTACAGGCCGGCACTAGATGTACAGGCCGGCACTAGATGCACAGGCCGGCACTAGATGTACAGGCCGGCACTAGATGTAGGGCCGGCACTAGATGTACAGGCCGGCAGTAGATTTACAGGCCGGCAGTAGATGTACAGGCCGGCAGTGGATGTACAGGCCGGCACTAGAAGTACAGGCCGGCAGTAGATGTACAGGCCGGCAGTGGATGTACAGGCCGGCACTAGATGTACAGGCCGGTACTAGATGTACAGGCCGGCACTAGATGTACAGGCCGGCACTAGATGTACAGGCCGGCACTAGATGTACAGGCCGGTACTAGATGTACAGGCCGGCACTAGAAGTACAGGCCGGCAGTAGATGTACAGGCCGGCAGTGGATGTACAGGCCGGCACTAGATGTAGAGCCGGCAGTAGATGTACAGGCCGGCAGTAAATGTACAGGCCGGCACTAGATGTGGGGCCGGCACTAGATGTACAGGCCGGCAGTAAATGTACAGGCCGGCACTAGATGTACAGGCCGGTACTAAATGAGGAGCCGGCACTAGATGTAAATGTACAGCCAGCTTTAGTTGAACACAAGAAACATTTGCTGCGTCTAGTCAAGCCTATTGAGACACACATGATCGCACTTCGCGCCACCTAATGTTTTAATCCTCGTTTGAGTCTCGGTGATTAAGTGTTTACGTGGCTCGCTAAATGTTTTTGTGCTCGGTTTTGGCTCACAAGTACTTTCTGGTAAGTCTCGTGGCTTTCTCGTGTCTGACGTGTAGCGCCGTGTGTAGCTTTCTGACCCCACCAACACATGTATCATGTGACCCCTGATCCCACCAACACATGTATCCTGTGACCCCTGATCCCACCAACACATGTATCCTGTGACCCCTGACCCCACCAACACATGTATCCTGTGACCCCTGACCCCACCAACACATGTATCCTGTGACCCCTGACCCCACCAACACATGTATCCTGTGACCCCTGATCCCACCAACACATGTATCCTGTGACCTATGACCCCATCAACACATGTATCCTGTGACCCCTGACCCCACCAACACATGTATCCTGTGACCCCTGACCCCACCAACACATGTATCCTGTGACCCCTGACCCCAGCAATATCTACATTCGTATCACGTGACCCCCTACTCTACAACCCGTATCTGTATCCCCTGACCCCTGACCTTCACCTTTATTAACAAACATTGCCCTACATTTTATCATATGACCCCATCTAAATGTGTATACTAACCCCCCTCCCCCTTATGTACTCTGTAAACCCTGACCCCACACCCCCACCAAATGTATCCTGTAAATCCTGACCCTCACACCCACACCAAATGTATTCTGTAACCCCTGACCCTCACACCCCCACCAAATGTATCCTGTAACCCCTGACCCTCACACCCCCACCAAATGTATCCTGTAACCCCTGACCCCCACACCCCCACCAAATGTATCCTGTAACCCCTGACCCTCACACCCCCACCAAATGTATCCTGTAACCCCTGACCCTCACACCCCCACCAAATGTATCCTGTAACCCCTGACCCTCACACCCCCACCAAATGTATCCTGTAACCCCTGACCCTCACACCCCCACCAAATGTATCCTATAACCCCTGACCCCCACCAAATGTATCCTGTAACCCCTGACCCTCACACCCCCACCAAATGTATCCTGTAACCCCTGACCCTCACACCAAACCCTGGCACCTGTACCAGAAGCAGCAGGTAGATTAGCGTCGTTCATCGATCTACTTCACCTGGCAACGATTTGACGGCCCAGGTAATCACAGCGATTGGACGGCCCAGGTAATCACAGCGATTGGACGGCCCAGGTAATCACAGCGATAACGAGCCCTCACAAGTCCCGACCCCGGGAGCGCCTCTCTAGTGCTGCACCTCTAGAAACCGAGGAACGCCTGAGTGCTCAACTTTGATCTCCTCACACCCCCCCTCCCTTACCCCACACACTCCGTCCTCTACTCATTTTTTTTAAGTTCGTTAAATCATGTTTGCAAGCAATCACTTCACAGATGAAAACTTTTTTTATGACGAACTACTTGCAGGAAACCGTTTTGGACACTTGCGTGAAATTTTTCTCAATCGGTTATAGATGTAAGCATGGCCTCTCTGTAAGCAGCTGTAAGCATGGACTCTCTGTAAGCAGCTGTAAACATGGCCTCTCTGTAAGCAGCTGTAAGCATGGCCTCTCTGTAAGCAGCTGTAAGCATGGCCTCTCTGTAAGCAGCTGTAAGCATTTCCTAGCAGCTGTAAGCACGGCCGATATTAGCTGTAAAGCTGTAAGCTCAGTTGTGATATTTGACATCCCTCCCCTCTACAGCCGCATCCACCACCTCCCACCTCCATCCCCTCCCACCTCCACCCCCTCCAACCCCCACCTCCACCCCCTCCAACCCCCACCTCCACCCCCTCCAACCCCCACCTCCAACCCCCACCTCCACCCTACCGACACGCTCCTTATTGATGTTGTTGATGTAAAACCACATGTGGTGAGCCTCGGGTGAGTGACAGAGAACATAAATTCTCCTCCTGCTCTCTCTACAGCTTTTTATTTGCTCTCAGCCCATTCATCAGACAGGCGCTTTTTAATTTTTGCCAGTGTCGAGAATTTACGGCGCACAGGATGCCGTATGTGATGTTTTGGTCGAGCTTTTTGATGTCTGCTGTCGTGGGATGTGATGTTTGTTGTCTGTCATGTGATGTTTGCTGTCTGTCGTGGCTTGTGGTGATGTTTGCTGTCTGTCATGGGATGTGATGTTTGCTGTCATGGGATGTGATGTTTGCTGTCATGGGATGTGATGTTTGCTGTCTATCATGGGATGTGGTGATGTTTCCTGTCTGTCATGGGATGTGATGTTTGCTGTCTGTCATGGCTTGTGGTGATGTTTGCTGTCTGTCATGTGATGTTTGCTGTCTATCATGGGATGTGGTGATGTTTCCTGTCTGTCATGGCTTGTGATGTTTGCTGTCTGTCATGGCTTGTGATGTTTCCTGTCTGTCATGGCTTGTGATGTTTGCTGTCTGTCATGGCTTGTGGTGATGTTTGCTGTCTGTCATGTGATGTTTGCTGTCTGTCATGTGATGTTTCCTGTCTGTCATGGGATGTGATGTTTCCTGTCTGTCATGGGATGTGATGTTTGCTGTCTGTCATGTGATGTTTCCTGTCTGTCATGGGATGTGATGTTTGCTGTCTGTCATGTGATGTTTCCTGTCTGTCATGGGATGTGATGTTTGCTGTCTGTCATGGCTTGTGGTGATGTTTGCTGTCTGTCATGGGATGTGATGTTTCCTGTCTGTCATGGGATGTGGTGATGTTTGCTGTCTGTCATGGGATGTTTGCTGTCTGTCATGGGATGTTTGCTGTCTGTCATGGGATGTTTGCTGTCTGTCATGGGATGTGGTGATGTTTGCTGTCTGTCATGGGATGTTTGCTGTCTGTCATGGGATGTGGTGATGTTTGCTGTCTGTCATGTGATGTTTGCTGTCTGTCATGGGATGTTTGCTGTCTGTCATGGGATGTGATGTTTGCTGTCTGTCATGGGATGTGATGTTTGCTGTCTGTCATGGGATGTGATGTTTGCTGTCTGTCATGTGATGTTTGCTGTCTGTCATGTGATGTTTGCTGTCTGTCATGGGATGTTTGCTGTCTGTCATGGGATGTGGTGATGTTTGCTGTCTGTCATGTGATGTTTGCTGTCTGTCATGTGATGTTTGCTGTCTTGCCGCACATCACCTAGTCTAACGGTCAGGAGCCGTGCACTTTCCACTGGCAGAGAGGGGGTACTGAGGTGGTTAGTGGGTAGTGGGTGGGTAGTGGCCAGTTGTTTACCAAATACTCGATTGGGGGGGGGGGATCATCTCTGCTGTGATTAATGGAAGATGGATTTAACAGACATTTGAGCTTCACCCCCGTCCCCCACCACCCATGGCCCGACCTCCACCTCCCAACCCCGCCTCCCCCACCACCCATGGCCCGACCTCCACCTCCCAACCCCGCCTCCCCCACCACCCATGGCCCGACCTCCACCTCCCAACCCCGCCTCCCCCACCCCGCCAAACCGTACCCTGAATATCTGAGACTACAACAACGGTGGCAGATCACACAGGTTGATAAATAACGATGTTTTTTCTAATCAACCTCACTGGATGATCAACTTAGGATGTCGCTAGTTGAGACAGATGATCAACGTAGGATGTCGCTAGTTGAGACAGATGATCAACTTAGGATGTCGCTAGTTGAGACAGATGATCAACTTAGGATGTCGTTAGTTGAGACAAATGATCAACGTAGGATGTCGCTAGTTGAGACAGATGATCAACTTAGGATGTCGCTAGTTGAGACAGATGATCAACTTAGGATGTCGCTAGTTGAGACAGATGATCAACTTAGGATGTCGCTAGTTGAGACAGATGATCAACTTAGGATGTCGAGACAATGTACTCAATCAGCTGTTTGAAATCATCCTCTTTAACCGCAGACAAAACCGCAGTAACTGACTGTACTACGCCACCCCCCATGTAACTGACTGTACTACGCACCCCCCCATGTTACTGACTGTACTACCCCCCCCCCAGGATCCTCTCAGGACGTCAACACCGGTTATGACCTTCATGACGTCATCAACCCATTACCTTTTGTCCAGCTCATTAAACAAGTAAAGCACAGCACAGGGGGAGATAAATCCTGACATACAGGGGGAAAGAATCATGTTACCCAGGGGAGAGAATCATGTTACCCAGGGGAGAGAATCGTGTAACACGACCTGCTGAATGCTGTAGCTCTTTAACACCGCCGCCTCCCATTATCCGCCATACGACCATTAATGCTGACGTCACACTCTGTGGGGGTGACTAAGGTCAGGTTCATTAAGTCATTAAATAATCTCGTTAATTAATTAGTTGATCTGGCTATAAAGGTAGAGCTAACACAGTTACAGACACACTACCCTCGCAATATCCGACACACTTACCCACACAACAATCGACACACCCACACAACGACCGACACACCCACACAACAACCGACACACCCACACAACAACCGACACACCCACACAATAATTGACACACCCACACAACAGACACACAACCCACACAACAATCAACACACCCACACAATAATTGACACACCCACACAATAATTGACACACCCACACAATAATTGACACACCCACACAATAATTGACACACCCACACAACAATCAACACACCCACACAACAATCAACACACCCACACAACAATCAACACACCCACACAATAATTGACACACCCACACAATAATTGACACACCCACACAATAATTGACACACCCACACAATAATTGACACACCCACACAACAATCAACACACCCACACAACAACCAACACACCCACACAACACACCCACACAATAATTGACACACCCACACAACAATCAACACACCCACACAACAATCAACACACCCACACAACAATCAACACACCCACACAATAATTGACACACCCACACAATAATTGACACACCCACACAATAATTGACACACCCACACAATAATTGACACACCCACACAACAGACACACAAACCACACACTACGGACACACAAACCACACACTACGGACACACAAATCACACAGCTACGGACACACAAACCACACAGCTACGGACACACAAACCACACACTACGGACACACAAACTACACAGCTACGGACACACAAACCACACAGCTACGGACACACAAACCACACACTACGGACACACAAACCACACAGCTACGGACACACAAACCACACACTACAGACACACAAACCACACACTATGGACACACAAACTACACAGCTACGGACACACAAACCACACAGCTACGGACACACAAACCACACACTACGGACACACAAACTACACAGCTACGGACACACAAACCACACAGCTACGGACACACAAACCACACACTACGGACACACAAACCACACACTACGGACACACAAACCACACAGCTACGGACACACAAACCACACACTACGGACACACAAACCACACACTACGGACACACAAACCACACACTACGGACAAAAAGTCACGTTGTGGCTGTCTACGTGTTTGTGCCTAACATTCTGGACTCAATAATGGCTCCGACAGTATGAAAGATTTGGGCACTTCTGCCCTATGTCCTGGCGAGTCTCACAAATTTGGGCACCACTGCCCTATGCCCTGGCGAGTCTCACAAATTAGGGCACTTCTGCCCTATATCCTGGCGAGTCTCACAAATTAGGGCACTTCTGCCCTATGTCCTGGCGAGTCTCAAAAATTAGGGCACCACTGCCCTATCTCCAGGAATCTCACAAATTCGGGCACCACTGCCCTATGCCCTGGCGAGTCTCACAAATTAGGGCACTTCTGCCCTATCTCCAGGAATCTCACAAATTCGGGCACCACTGCCCTATGTCCAGGAGTCTCACAAATTTGGCCACTAGCGCGTTTATCCAATAACCGACAGCAATTATTCCATCCAAGAGCCAAGCGGTAAAACATGACCGTGAAATTTTTGGAAAGAAACACGAGCACTTTTTCCTGCCTTCGAACGGAAACGAAAACAATGTGTTTTTTGTGAATATTAAAACCCAAGTTCCGGCCAATGCTGTTGTCGTGTGATGCTGACTTGGGTGGTGAACATGGCTAAAGTTCGACTGTACTTTTCAGGGGGTCGGGGAGACATAAACAGGCAAATGAGCTAAAGGGCTGAGGTATAAGAGTCTGAGTGAAAAGGGTCTCAGTTAAAAGGGTCTCAGTTAAAAGGGTCCGAGTTTTAAGGGTCTCAGTTAAAAAGGTCTCAGTTAAAAGGGTCTCAGTTAAAAGGGTCCGAGTTTTAAGGGTCTCAGTTAAAAAGGTCTCAGTTAAAAGGGTCTCAGTGAAAAGGGTCTCATTTAAAAGGGTCTCAGTTAAAAGGGTCTCAGTTCATAGAAATCTGAACGTACACATGAACTTTTCACGCAATAAAATTTAATGCGTTGCTTTCTTAGTGAAATCTACACCATGAAATATCCATGTCTTTCATTGTACAACATGCAGCTTACAATAATCTGACCAAGGTCATACAATAATCATAAGCTGACCAAGGTCATACAAGGGATGGGTAGTATGCGTGTGATGAGTAAGGTGAGGTAGGGTGGGTGTGTTGGTGGGGGTGGGGTGGGTGTGATGGTAGGGTGGGTGGGACAAATGCGCTAGTAACCTTCCGTCAAAAACAAGGCATGCATCTGGTATTGTAGAACGCAAGGGACAGTTTCAAATGTGTGTACAAAATATTTCCACCGAGGCGTGGACAGCGGACGTGTTGGAGCGGTGCATGACGGTTACTTTTCTCAACTGTGACGGGAAGGCGACCCCTGGCGGCTCTTCTCCTTACAGCTCTGTATAGCCGGGTAGCTATTGTAAGATCTTGTATTTCTGTATAGCCGGGTAGCTATTGTAAGATCTTGTATTTCTGTATAGTCGGGTAGCTATTGTAAGATATTTTATCTTTGTATAGCCAGGTAGCTATTGTAAGATATTTTATCTCTGTGTAGCCGGGTAGCTATTGTAAGATCTTTTATTTCTGTATAGCCGGGTTGCTATTGTAAGATCTTTTATTTCTGTATAGCCGGGTAGCTATTTAAAAATCTTTTGTGTGTAGGTGTATTATGCGTTTACCTCTGTATATATAGGTGACTTAAAACATGACTTGCTGACCTGAGTGGTTAAAAAACGTTGCTGACTTAAATTAATTCGTTAAAAAAAACATGAATGACATAAATTGATTCGTTAAAAAACATGACTTGCTGAAATTGAACAGGTAGAACCGGCACGGTAGTAAATCTTTTTTTTTCTTGCACACAACATGTCGTCAGCAGAGCAGAGGCCACGTCACTTCTACAAGTTACCACAAAGTTACCACTAGCTGTCTGTAAGTCTGTTCTTTATACTGGCACAAATGCCACTTCCGATGTGACGTCACTGGGTGATTACATTTGCCCCCCCCCCCCCCCCCCCCCCCGAAAGAAAACTCAGCATCCGTAGAGTTAAGGTTTAAAGGCTTACAGTCTACGGGTAAAAAAAAGACTCGCCAAGAACGACTTTAATTATTTGTTTGAAAGTTGTTACAAGTAATTTACTGCCTGTGGGGAGGGGATTGGGAGGAGTAGGGTGTGGGGGGGGGTAGGGGTGAGGTAATTATCGACTTATGGTCAGCATTTTTTTCTCTAGTAGTTATATCCGTGCCTTAATCTTATATTTATGGCTGGTCTTCAGGTTGTCGGGTTGGTGGAGGTCTTTGGGTTGTCGAGTTGGTGGAGGTCTTCGGGTTGTTTTAATGGTGGAGGTCTTTGGGTTGTCGAGTTGGTGGAGGTCTTTGGGTTGTCGAGTTGGTGGAGGTCTTCGGGTTGTTTTAATGGTGGAGGTCTTTGGGTTGTCGAGTTGGTGGAGGTCTTTGGGTTGTCGAGTTGGTGGAGGTCTTCGGGTTGTTTTAATGGTGGAGGTCTTTGGGTTGTCGAGTTGGTGGAGGTCTTTGGGTTGTCCAGTTGGTGGAGGTCTTTGGGTTGTCGAGTTGGTGGAGGTCTTCGGGTTGTTTTAATGGTGGAGGTCTTTGGGTTGTCGGGTTGGTGGAGGTCTTCAGGTTGTCGGGTTGGTGGAGGTCTTCAGGTTGTTTTAATGGTGGAGGTCTTTGGGTTGTCGAGTTTGTGGAGGTCTTTGGGTTGTTTTAATGGTGGAGGTCTTTGGGTTGTTTTAATGGTGGAGGTCTTTGGGTTGTCCAGTTGGTGGAGGTCTTTGGGTTGTCGAGTTGGTGGAGGTCTTCGGGTTGTCCAGTTGGTGGAGGTCTTTGGGTTGTTTTAATGGTGGAGGTCTTTGGGTTGTCGAGTTGGTGGAGGTCTTTGGGTTGTCCAGTTGGTGGAGGTCTTTGGGTTGTTTTAATGGTGGAGGTCTTTGGGTTGTCGAGTTGGTGGAGGTCTTTGGGTTGTCCAGTTGGTGGAGGTCTTCAGGTTGTCCAGTTGGTGGAGGTCTTCAGGTTGTCCAGTTGGTGGAGGTCTTCAGGTTGTCCAGTTGGTGGAGGTCTTTGGGTTGTCCAGTTGGTGGAGGTCTTTGGGTTGTTTTAATGGTGGAGGTCTTTGGGTTGTCCAGTTGGTGGAGGTCTTTGGGTTGTTTTAATGGTGGAGGTCTTTGGGTTGTTTTAATGGTGGAGGTCTTTGGGTTGTCCAGTTGGTGGAGGTCTTTGGGTTGTTTTAATGGTGGAGGTCTTTGGGTTGTTTTAATGGTGGAGGTCTTTGGGTGGTCCAGTTGGTGGAGGTCTTTGGGTTGTCCAGTTGGCGGAGATCTTTGGGTTGTCGAATTGGTGGAGGTCTTTGGGTTGTTTTAATGGTGGAGGTCTTTGGGTTGTTTTAATGGTGGAGGTTTTTGGGTTGTTTTAGTGGTGGAGGTCTTTGGGTTGTTTTAATGGTGTAGGTCTTTGCCTGGTCATTAGGTCACATGTTAAGGTCATCGAGCTCTCTAGGCCAGCCACCACGTGTCACACGACGTCTCGCGCCATAGCGTGACGCCAGCAGGACACGTGACCTTTACACCGAATGTAGGTTACTCTTATCGTCTGCTAGACAAACACTTTCCTCTGGAGCTTGATCAACATCTCAACGTGAGGTACCAAAACAAGCAAATATTGCCCAATACCTGACGATCATAAAGCAAGCAAATATTGTGCTTTGGGAAAAGTCCTATCTCTTAAAATAACGAAACAAAGCAAATATTGCTTGCTGCAGTGTGATAGTAAAACAAGCAAATATTGCCTGATACGTGTGTTGGCAAAACAAGCAGAAACTGCGTCTTGCCGACCTGTACAGTGCAAACATGTGCCGGTAAGATTTATTGAGCGTAGAAAGCCTGTAAGTAAATAAACGATATCCTGGCCGTGGCCACATTAGCTGGCCCAGACCTTGGCCATCTAATGGCCCCTGACTCAATCACTGGGAATATCAGCGCCAATATCAGGTCATCCCCCAGTCCCCCACCCTCCACCCACCTCCCACCCACTGACCAGGCGATGCCCGCAAGTCTGCCACTCCCCCCCCCCCCCCCCCCCAACTCCGAGATGTTCGTCCGTCACGACCGCAGCCAGCCGACAACAACATGGGGGCGGGGGGGGGGGGGGGGTGAGCGGGGTAAATAAACATGTTGTTAAAATTAGATTAATGTGGTAAACAACAGCAACCGCTGGTAGCGACAGCAACTCACCCACCTCTGGCACGCGCTCACCAACGGTGCTGTCGTCTGCTGCGTCATCGTCTGATTGGCTGAAAGGACAGGCCTAGATTTTGTTAAATACAGCCTACAGAAATATACTAGTCCTAAATCATTTGTCCTCAAGATCATTTGTCCTGAGATCTTTTGTCCTGAGATCTTTTGTCCTGAGACCATTTGTCCTGAGACCATTTGTCCTGACCTAGTTTATAACGGAACTCTAAACATCTTTTAATCACGTGATTTTGTTGTTGACTAGACACCTGGCCTCACGCTGTCAACTTGTGTCTACTGACAACGTGAACTTTCACGTGTGGTCACGTTAGTGATCACGCGGATCACGTGATCACAGACAAAATGTTTACACAGTCACGTCCAGTTATTTAAATGTCCTCCCCCTCCCCCTCCCACACAGGTCAGGGACTGACCCAGACCTTCAAATGACACCCGTCCGCTATTGAACTAAGCTAAATATAGACGGCCATCTTTGTTTTTACACTTGATGACATTGAAGAATAAGAAGCGTTTGATTGGCTGGTGTTGGCAGCTGCTATTTGATTGGCTGGTATGTGAAGCCGCGTGTCACGTGTCAATCGCCAGTGTATGATTTACGTCTCGTCTCATGCTAGAGATTTAGGGAAAAGTTAGTTTTAGATTTCATATTTCATGCTAGAGAAATAGAGAAAAGTTAGTTTTAGATTTCATATTTCATGCTAGAGATATAGAGAAAAGTTAGTTTTAGATTTCATATTTCATGCTAGAGAAATAGAGAAAAGTTAGTTTTAGATTTCATATTTCATGCTAGAGATATAGAGAAAAGTTAGTTTTAGATTTCATATTTCATGCTAGAGATATTAAGTTCAGTTTCATATTTTATAATAGTGTTATCGAGTTTTATATTTCATGCCAACGTTATCCAGTTCTATATTTCATGCTAGTGTTATCAAGTCAACTTAATATTTCACGCTAGCCTATTTTTTTAAAAGTTGAGTGTGTTAGCTTTCAGTCTCTATCTATAACCTGGACATTTGGGGTGGACGGTTGGGGGCTGTTGGGGTGTCACTCGTGGCCTCCTGGTCCACTTCTTCCTCACCGACTTCCGTTGTTGTTGAACTTAGTGATCTGAAAATACATTTGAATGACTAATTAAGTATATTAATTACATTTAAAATGTAAAGGTTCTTGCGTTATGGCTGAAATTAACTTGAAAGTTGTTTTTTTAAACGTTGACTTACATTCTTATAAGAAATGACCCCCAAGACAAGCATACGTGTAAAGAAATGACCCCAAAGACTAGCATGCGTGTAAAGAAATGACCCCCAAGACAAGCATGCGTGTAAAGAAATGACCCCAAAGACTAGCATGCGTGTAAAGAAATGACCCCCAAGACTAGTATGCGTGTAAAGAAATGACCGCCAGACAAGCATGCGTGTAGAGAAATGATGGCACGTTTAGATAAAGGTGAACAAAGCACAGAACCCCTCCTGGTCCCCTCCACACTAAAGGCCGACCCCAACCTACGTGGGACCCCTGTTGATCCCAATTAAAAACTTTGCTGATTTTTTCGCGTCTGCTGGCTAGCCTAAAAAGGGAGGTCAGCCTGGCATTGACTTCTGGCAATGGAACGAGATCTGACGAGATCTGACGAGATCTGACAAGATCTTCCTTAGAGTATTCTCATGCTCCGGAACTGCTTCAATTTACCGCGAGACTTGGTTTCAAAACGAGACGGCCCAGTTTACCCTTGTCACGTGGTTCATCTAGCGCGTGCATTCGTTATTTTATACGGCTCCTAGAGGTCAGTCCCCACACTCCATCAATAGAGGGGCCCAGTGGATACAGGGGGCCCAGTGGATACAGGGGGCCCAGTGGATACAGGGGGGGCAGTGGATAGAGGGGGCCCAGTGGATACAGGGGGCCCAGTGGATACAGGGGGCCCAGTGAATACAGGGGGCCCAGTGAATACAGGGGGCCCAGTGGATACAGGGGGCCCAGTGGATACAGGGGGCCCAGTGGATACAGGGGGCCCAGTGGATACAGGGGGGCAGTGGATACAGGGAGGCCCGGTGGATACAGGGGGCCCAGTGGATAGAGGGGGCCCAGTGGATACAGGGGGCCCAGTGGATAGAGGGGGCCCAGTGGATACAGGGGGCCCAGTGGATACAGGGGGCCCAGTGGATAGAGGGGGCCCAGTGGATACAGGGGGCCCAGTGGATACAGGGGAGCAGTGGATACAGGGGGCCCAGTGGATACAGGGGGCCCAGTGGATACAGGGGGGCAGTGGATACAGGGAGGCCCGGTGGATACAGGGGGGCAGTGGATACAGGGGGGGGGGGCGCCCAGTGGATACAGGGGGCAGTGGATACAGGGGGCCCAGTGAATACAGGGGGGCAGTGGATACAGGGGGGGGCGCCCAGTGGATACAGGGGGCAGTGGATACAGGGGGCCCAGTGAATACAGGGGGGCAGTGGATATAGGGGCCCAGTGGATACAGGGGGGCAGTGGATATAGGGGGCCCAGTGGATACAGGGGGGCCCAGAGGATACAGGGGGCCCAGTGGATAGAAGGGGTGGATTAGTTTTATACAAGGTAAGGGAAGTAGTTTTAGAATGTGGCCTACAAATTATACGGCCAACAAAAACTTGGCCATTATGAATATAACCAACGATGTATGTGGTCAGCCAAACGTCATCCGTGGCAAGTCTCAAGGGTGACCTTATGTGCATTCAACTGCCGCTTTACATCACCCGTTCATTCAACTGCCGCTTTACATCACCCGTTCATTCAACTGCCGCTTTACATCACCCGTTCATTCAACTGCCGCTTTACATCACCCGTTCATTCAACTGCTGCTTTACATCACCTGTTCATTCAACTGCCGCTTTACATCACCCGTTGAAAGTGCGGCCACCCTTAGACGGCCAACATTGGGACCATCGTAATAAACAACCGCAACCAAGAATAGATTGTAGTGTCTCCCACCCCCCCCCCCACCCTGCTCCCCCTCCCCCTCTTAGTATTCTGATTATCTTTAATTTCCCCCACGCAATGCAAATCTGTCCCGAGCTGAATCAGGTCAGAGGTCAGAGGTCAGAGGTCAGAGGTCAGAGTGACGAACATCCGGCACATCTCGTCATGAGGGTCATAATGCAATGAGCTCATTCAACTCCGAAAACTCCGCCTTCTCTCATTCAACTGTCAAAACTCCGCCCCTCTCTTCAACTCCCAAAACTCCACCCCCTCTCATTCAACTGTCGAAACTCCGCCCCTCTCTTCAACTCCCCAAACTCCAGCCCCTCCTTATCAACTCCCAAAACTCCCCCCCCCCTCCTATTCAACTCTCAAAACTCCTCTCATTCAAATCCCAAACCTCCACCCGTCTAATTCAACTTCGAAAACTCCACCTTCTCTCATTCAACTCCCAAAACTCCACCCGCTCGCATTCAAATCCCAAAACTCCACCCCCTCTAATTCGAATCCCAAAACTCCGCCCCTCTCAATCAACTCCCAAAACTCCACCCCTCGCATTCAAATCCCAAAACTCCACCTCCTCTCATTTAACTCCTATAACTCCGCCCCTCTCATTCAACTCCCCAAACTCCACCCCCTCTCATTCAACTCCTATAACTCCGCCTTCTCTTATTCAACTCCCAAAACTCCGCCCCTCCAATTCAACTCCCAAAACTCCACCCCCTCTCATTCAACTCCTATAACTCCGCCCCTCTCATTCAACTCCCCAAACTCCACCCCCTCTCATTCAACTCCTATAACTCCGCCTTCTCTTATTCAACTCCCAAAACTCCGCCCCTCCAATTCAACTCCCAAAACTCCACCCCCTCTCATTCAACTCCTATAACTCCGCCCCTCTCATTCAACTCCCAAAACTCCACCCCCTCTCTAATTCAACCCTCAAAACTCCACCTTCTCTCATTTAATTATTGACTTACCGAATGTGTCAAGTCAACTTATGACTTACCGAATGTGTCAAGTCAAATGATGACTTTAAAAATACAAACTCGTGATTTTAAATTTGAGGTTTTCCATTTGAAATCACGTAATCAATTTGAGAACACAAATGGCGCTATGTCGTCTAGTCCAACCCAATTCACAAAGCTAACATTTATTGCTCACTGTTCAGTACAAAAAAATAACTCTAAATTATTGATTCAAAAATCTCTCGCAATAAAAGAAATTTTGTAAAACTATTTTTTTTAATAATGTTAGAAATGTGTGTAGAAATGTTTGATAATGTTAAACCTTAGGCGGGGGCGGGGGGGGGGGGGGGGGAGAATAAGAGCAGGCTATAGCCACAACAATGTAACAGATGTTCATTTTGCAACCTGAACGAAATCAAATTGTATTTTCAAAAATACGGACAGGGAAAAATGGAAACAATTAGACATTTCACAATCAGAACAGAATTTGATGGCTTCATATTAGATCCGCTCCACGGTGGGGGGGGGGGGGGGTGTAGGGGGGCGCCCACCCCAGTCTGTGACGTGTGGTTGGTAAACAGAACATTGGAGGTAGATTGACTAACGTGTGCCGTCAAAACAATCGAACATCAGAACATAAAATACCAGAACACCAGAACAGCAGAATATTAGAACATCAGAACATCAGAACATTAGAACATTAGAACATCGAACATCAGAACATCAGAACATACAACATTAGAACATCAGAACATAGAACATACAACATTAGAACATCAAAACATCAGAATAAATAAACATAGGAACATAGAACATCAGAACATAGAACATACAACACCAGAACACCAGAACATAGAACGTCAGAACATCAGAGAAATACATTCTTCTGTGACGTACATACATAAAACATCTCTCTCTCTCTCTCGCTCCCTCCCGCTCTCTCTCCCTCCCTCCCCTCTCCCTCCCCATCTCTCTCTCTCGCTCCCTCCCGCTCTCTCTCCCTCCCTCCCCTCTCCCTCCCCATCTCTCTCCCTCCCCTCTCTCTCTCTCCCTCCCCTCTCTCTCGCCCTCTCTCTTCCCCCCTCCCCCCCCTCTCTCTCCCACATTTGTTTAATAAAAAATCTAAAGAAACATTATACCTGAGACGTCAATCATACAACGTCTAGAGGAGTATTGTAATCGTGCTGAAAATCGACATTTTGACATCTTGGAATTTTAAATCACTTGAGTCGGAAAAACGTATTTGCAATTGGTCTGTACGTCTGCGTGTCTGTCTGTGAATACGATAACTTGAGTGCATTTTCGGTTTTCTTGACGCAATTTGATATACTATTAGTATACGAAATTGGTGGTTTTTTCTTTCAACTTTTGAGCGATGTTAAGTAAGTGAAGTGGTACTCACTCTACTTCCAGTTTCTCAAAACCAGATAACTTGCGTACCATTTACGTTATATCAACGAGATTCCACATTAAGTTTTAGATTCTAAGCGCAGGTTTCTGTCATTTTGTGAACTGTTTCCGGTAACTGGAAGTATTACTTTACTATATTTCCGTGTAAAAATGATAACTTGAGTAGTTTGAGTTAAGTTGACGAAAGATCATACATAAGTATAAGATCATGAACTGATTACTTTCGATTTTTGAATGACCTCCAATAACAAGAAGGGTACTTAACTCTATTTTTCTTTTTAAAAAATACCAATAACTCGATTACCATTTCGGTTTGGTAAGCGAAATTTTATAAATGGGTAAAACTTTTTATGCTCTTGATACTGTTAAATTTTGAGTGATTTCCGGTTTCCGGAAGTAATACTGCACGAGATTTCCGATTTCACAAAAATTATAAGAATGTGATCATTTTTAAAAAATTAATTTTGGCCCGCAATTTTTACTTTCTCGTTTACGAAGTATAGAGGAAGTATTGTAATCGTACAAAAACACAAAATCTCGACGTTTTACACCTCCCTGAGTCGGAAAAACATAGTTTTGCAATTTAGTCCGTATGTCTGTGTGTATGTATGTATGTATGTATGAGTGCCTTGTCTGTTAAAATGATAACTTGAATACCGTAACAGCTAGATTGATGAAATTTCATATATATTTTATATCAAAAGCTTAATTCTATTTCAACTTTTCGGCGATTTCCGGTAACCGGAAGTGGAAATGATTCTACTTTTGGTTTTTCAAAAGTACTGTTTCAGATAAATAAACGAAATTTTACATATAAGTAAAAATATCTAATTCTAATTTGAGTAATTTCCGTTGACCGGAAGTTGTGTTTCAGCTCTATATTCGATTGCTAAAAAAACGAATATGAATTTAAAAGTACTAATAAATATTCCGCACTATTATACACACATTGTTTGCTGTTGACTTGATGCGCAATCGTGTTTTCTACCAGATTCTATTCTATTTTAAAAAGGCTAAGTAATTAAAAATTGATTAAAAATTATGTTTGTATAAGAATATTCGAGAAAGTTTAGGGGAGATCACTCCCGCTTTCTTTTTTTTGCGATTCTTTTCTATTTAAAGTGTGTATAATAGAGCGGAAAATTAGTGCTTTATAATTGGGTATTTCGCTTTTTTTCCGATTACTCAAAGACCTTCAGAATTTTATACTCTCAATATATTGTAAGACATTTTCACTTTCTAAAAAAAAATTGTTTTTCCGCACACTTCTGTATTTCATTAGCCCTATCGCACTGGAAGTGGCTCCCCTTTACTGTTATGTTAGAATATACGAGAAAGTTTAGACGAGATCACCCCCGCATCTCATTATTTGTTTTTGTTTTTTAGAAAGTGCTAAGACACAGCTAGAAGTATTTTGATGGATTGTTTCCCCTGTTTTTGTTTCAGATCTGCAAGGCCAACAACTCGAGGGCCCAGCTTGTCCAGGGGCGGGTCCAGAGAAACTCTTCTCCCGTCGAGGCGGGGAACATCCGCATCACCGTCATGCTGCTGACCATCTCCTTCAGCTTCCTGCTGACCACGCTGCCCTCGAACCTCTCCAACATCGTCTCCTACTGGGTCAACATCAACGGCAGCCAGCTGACTCAGACCAAGGCCGTGCTGATGACGGCCGTCAGCTCGCTGCTCATGTACCTCAACCACTCCGTCAACTTCATCCTCTACTGCGCCACGGGCCGCAGGTTCCGGGCCATGGTCACGCGCTGCTTCTGCTCCAAGATCATCCGGCCCCGCACGGTGCCCACCCTGGACCACAGCCACCACCTCTTCTGCTCCAGGAAGCGGCTGGACGGCCAGAAGTCGGCCACCAGCGAGGAGAGTCAGGTCTGACGGCCAAGGGAGCCTCTGGACCTACCCGCAACACGTGACATCGAGCTTCAAGAGCAACACGGGCACACCGGAAATTGGTTAGCCGTACCCATCTTGCTTGAAAGTCAGGTGTGATCACCTGTAAGGTCCAGAAGCTCCCATAATCTGCACGCTCGTGCTTTAGCAGGTGTCATCTCACCTGGACGTGTGCTATAGCAGGTGTCATCTCACCTGGATATTGCTATAGCAGGTGTCATCTCACCTGGATGTGCTATAGCAGGTGTCATCTCACCTGGACGTGCTATAGCAGGTGTCGTCTCACCTGGATATTGCTATAGCAGGTGTCATCTCACCTGGACGTGTGCTATAGCAGGTGTCATCTCACCTGGACGTGCTATAGCAGGTGTCATCTCACCTGGATATTGCTATAGCAGGTGTCATCTCACCTGGATATTGCTATAGCAGGTGTCATCTCACCTGGACGTGCTATAGCAGGTGTCATCTCACCTGGATATTGCTATAGCAGGTGTCATCTCACCTGGATGTGCTATAGCAGGTGTCATCTCACCTGGACGTGCTATAGCAGGTGTCATCTCACCTGGATATTGCTATAGCAGGTGTCATCTCACCTGGATATTGCTATAGCAGGTGTCATCTCACCTGGATATTGCTATAGCAGGTGTCATCTCACCTGGACGTGCTATAGCAGGTGTCATCTCACCTGGACGTGTGCTATAGCAGGTGTCATCTCACCTGGATATTGTTATAGCAGGTGTCATCTCACCTGGACGTGCTATAGCAGGTGTCATCTCACCTGGACGTGTGCTATAGCAGGTGTCATCTCACCTGGATATTGCTATAGCAGGTGTCATCTCACCTGGACGTGCTATAGCAGGTGTCATCTCACCTGGACGTGCTATAGCAGGTGTGAGCCCACTATGATCTACCAATGTGCGTGACTCCCGCCAAACGTCCCGTGAGAAAACTGCTTGAATCGATTAGCTAATCAACTGACCTGGTCAACCAACCAATTAACGATTCTTAATTAACCTTTCATGAAAGATAAGCCAGCGGTTTGTAATTACAATACAACAACATGTGTTTTTTTTGACAACCTTCTACAGCAGTAGCCGAGGCGTCTCACAGAGGGGCGCCAGTATTTGACGTCTCTCACAGAGGGGCGCCAGTACCCCGGCGTCTCTCACAGAGGGGCGCCAGTACCCCGGCGTCTCTCACAGAGGGGCGCCAGTACCCCGGCGTCTCTAACAGAGGGAGAATATTATACAGGTCTGTTTACATGACTTCGGGAGTCAGAAGTCATAAAACCAGAAAACCTACTAGTGGCGTGTACATATTGAGTCATGGACTCCACTTGTCTTGATATATTTATTATTGTCAGTGGCGTCTAGCAATTCTTTTTTAACACTGTGTCGTTTACCCTGGGTATCCACAGTGTGTCGTATATATGTCTGACTTATGATTTTGTATAGTTGATTGTCCTGCCCGGACACACGCGGACATTAGATTGTCCTGCCCGGACACACGCGGAGATAGATGTTAGAAAATGTTTCCTGTAAATATCTTGATGGTTTCTCGTTGATTGCCCCCCCCCCCCCCCCCCTGTCTCTGTGAATCTTGAGGCCCCGCTCACTGACTCGCCTCTACGTCTGATGCGGCACTGACTCGCCTCTACGTCTGACGCGGCACTGACTCGCCTCTACGTCTGACGCAGCACTGACTCGCCTCTACGTCTGACGCGGCACTGACTCGCCTCTACGTCTGACGCAGCACTGACTCGCCTCTACGTCTGACGTGGCACTGACTCGCCTCTACGTCTGACGCGGCACTGACTCGCCTCTACGTCTGACGCGGCACTGACTCGCCTCTACGTCTGACGCGGCACTGACTCGCCTCTACGTCTGACGCGGCACTGACTCGCCTCTACGTCTGACGCGGGATTTTATGACGCCATTTCGTTTCAATTATTTGATCGAAAAATCTGGCAAACATTTTGTTAAATTAGTAAACAAAATGTTTGCCCGATATTTTGGTACCATCGCTGTATAAAAATATGAAACTATTTACAAACAGTTTGAATTTAATTTAAACGCTTTTTGTTTAATTATGAGATAGAAATTTTGTTTACATTTTTGTCAACCTTTCGACCGACATTTGAACTGATTTTCTAACCCTTCTGCCGACATTTTTTCACCTGATTTTTCTAAGCTTTAATTTAGCTTTCTCTGTTTTGTGTCAACTCTTGTAACTCAATTCTCTCCCCTTAAAATCAAGCGATTCGTTACACACGTATTCGTAACTGACTGCAACGCAAGAATCTATAATTTCTAAAAACCTGATTTGATATTAAATACGACGTTAAGATTAATTAAAAGATGACTAAATCCAATAATGAACGAATCGACAACACGATTAGGTTTTAGTGGTCGCTCTCTCAGCTTGGTAAACTCATGTTAACTGTGATGGGCCGTGGTGGGCAGTGGTGGGCAGTGGTAAACTTTGGTGGGCAGTGGTGGGCCGTGGTGGGCAGTGGTGGGCAGTGGTAAACTTTGGTGGGCAGTGGTGGGCAGTGGTAAACTTTGGTGGGCAGTGGTGAACTTTGGTGGGCAGTGGTGAACTATGGTGGGCAGTGGTGGGCAGTGGTGAACTGTGGTGGGCAGTGGTAAACTTTGGTGGGCAGTGGTAAACTTTGGTGGGCAGTGGTAAACTTTGGTGGGCCGTGGTGGGCAGTGGTGGGCAGTGGTGAACTATGGTGGGCAGTGGTGGGCAGTGGTGAACTGTGGTGGGCAGTGGTAAACTTTGGTGGGCAGTGGTAAACTTTGGTGGGCAGTGGTAAACTTTGGTGGGCCGTGGTGGGCAGTGGTGGGCAGTGGTGGGCAGTGGTGGGCCGTGGTGGGCAGTTGTAAACTTTGGTGGGCAGTGGTGGGCCGTGGTGGGCAGTGGTGGGCAGTGGTAAACTTTGGTGGGCAGTGGTAAACTTTGGTGGGCCGTGGTGGGCAGTGGTGGGCCGTGGTGGGCAGTGGTGGGCAGTGGTAAACTTTGGTGGGCAGTGGTGGGCCGTGGTGGGCAGTGGTGGGCAGTGGTAAACTTTGGTGGGCAGTGGTGGGCAGTGGTAAACTTTGGTGGGCAGTGGTGAACTTTGGTGGGCAGTGGTGGGCAGTGGTGAACTATGGTGGGCAGTGGTGGGCAGTGGTGAACTGTGGTGGGCAGTGGTAAACTTTGGTGGGCAGTGGTAAACTTTGGTGGGCAGTGGTAAACTTTGGTGGGCCGTGGTGGGCAGTGGTGGGCAGTGGTGAACTATGGTGGGCAGTGGTGGGCAGTGGTGAACTGTGGTGGGCAGTGGTAAACTTTGGTGGGCCGTGGTGGGCAGTGGTGGGCAGTGGTAAACTTTGGTGGGCAGTGGTGGGCAGTGGTGAACTATGGTGGGCAGTTGTAAACTTTGGTGGGCAGTGGTGGGCAGTGGTGGGCCGTGGTGGGCCGTGGTGGGCCGTGGTGGGCCGTGGTGGGCAGTGGTGAACTGTGGTGGGCAGTGGTGGGCAGTGGTGAACTATGGTGGGCAGTTGTAAACTTTGGTGGGCAGTTGTAAACTTTGGTGGGCAGTTGTAAACTTTGGTGGGCAGTGGTGGGCAGTGGTGGGCCGTGGTGGGCCGTGGTGGGCAGTGGTAAACTTTGGTGGGCAGTTGTAAACTTTGGTGGGCAGTTGTAAACTTTGGAGGGCAGTGGTGGGCAGTGGTAAACTATGGTGGGCAGTTGTAAACTTTGGTGGGCAGTGGTGAACTGTGGTGGGCAGTGGTGAACTGTGGTGAACTGTGGTGGGCAGTGGTGAACTGTGGTGAACTGTGGTGGGCAGTGGTGAACTGTGGTGAACTGTGGTGGGCCGCGGTGCGCCTTAGTGAACAGAGTTTAAATACTCACATGTCCGAGAGCCCACTGAAAAGGGGGCAGATAATTTTGGTTCAGAGTTGTGACCGCCATTTATTGATCGGATTTTAAAGCCAATATTTATAGCCACTGAAAGGATTGATTTGTAAACTTATTTATCGATTTTCTAATTAGATTATGAAAATGTAAAAGTTATTACAAATAAAAGTTTTGGCCGCCATTTTGTTTCAGTGATTTAGTCAAACATTCCACAAACAAGTGTGGCTGTATAAATGTTATCGTTTTTTTGTTCATAAATCACTAACATAACTGGAAAAATAAATGAAAAAATAAACGTGTTTGTTAATACACCTGGATGAGTTGTAAGGTTTTTGTTAACTGTGGTGTGCTGGGTGTGTCGCAGCCGTGTTGACCTTTGTATGTTGACCTTGGTGTGTTGACCTTGGTGTGTTGACCTTGGTCACATTGTTTGTATGGTCACTGGTCTTGTCGGTCCTTTGACGTTTACTAATTGCTTTAATTAGATCCAATCAACTAGAACATTCAAGGTCACGTAAAGGCAACCCGCACTTTGAGTTTAATGAACGTCACAAGATTGTACTTCAACGGTTTACTGGACGTCACAAAATTGTACTTCAACGGTTAATTGGACGTCACAAAATTGTACTTTAACGGTTAACTGGACGTCACAAGATTGTACTTCAACGGTTTACTGGACGTCACAAAATTGTACTTCAACGATTAACTGGACGTCACAAAATTGTACTTCAACGGTTAATTGGACGTCACAAAATAGTACTTCAACGGTTTACTGGACGTCACAAGATTGTACTTCAACGATTAACTGGACGACACTTTGATGACCATCGATGATTGAGACGGCCACACGGATTGTGTTTTCCCACAAATATATGAGCACTTTTTCTTCGATAGCACCACAAGCTAGCACCACACGATAGCACCACACGATAGCACCACACGATAGCACCACACAATAGCACCACACGGTAGCACATACCAATTACAACATCATTTGGACACATACCAATTACAACATCATTTGGACACATACCAATTACAACATCATTTAGACACATACCAATTACAACATCATTCTGACACATACCAATTACAAGATCATTCGGACACATACCAATTACAACATCATTCTGACACATACCAATTACAACATCATTTAGACACATACCAATTACAACATCATTCTGACACATACCAATTACAACATCATTTAGACACATACCAATTACAACATCATTTGGACACATACCAATTACAACATCATTTGGACACATACCAATTACAACATCATTTGGACACATACCAATTACAACATCATTTGGACACATACCAATTACAACATCATTTGGACACATACCAATTACAACATCATTTGGACACATACCAATTACAACATCATTTGGACACATACCAATTACAACATCATTTGGACACATACCAATTACAACATCATTAGGACACATACCAATTACAACATCATTTGGACACATACCAATTACAACATCATTTAGACACATACCAATTACAACATCATTCTGACACATACCAATTACAAGATCATTCGTACGTATACCAATTACAACATCATTCTGACACATACCAATTACAACATCATTTAGACACATACCAATTACAACATCATTCTGACACATACCAATTACAACATCATTTAGACACATACCAATTACAACATCATTCTGACACATACCAATTACAACATCATTTAGACACATACCAATTACAACATCATTTGGACACATACCAATTACAACATCATTTGGACACATACCAATTACAACATCATTCTGACACATACCAATTACAACATCATTTGGACACATACCAATTACAACATCATTTGGACACATACCAATTACAACATCATTTGGACACATACCAATTACAACATCACATGGACACATACCAATTACAACATCATTCTGACACATACCAATTACAACATCATTTGGACACATACCAATTACAACATCATTTGGACACATACCAATTACAACATCATTCTGACACATACAAATTACAACATCATTTGGACACATACCAATTACAACATCATTTGGACACATACCAATTACAACATCATTTGGACACATACCAATTACAACATCATTCTGACACATACCAATTACAACATCATTTGGACACATACCAATTACAACATCATTCTGACACATACCAATTACAACATCATTTTGACACATACCAATTACAACATCATTTGGACACATACCAATTACAACATCATTCTGACACATACCAATTACAACATCATTTGGACACATACCAATTACAACATCATTTGGACACATACCAATTACAACATCATTTGGACACATACCAATTACAACATCATTTGGACACATACCAATTACAACATCATTCTGACACATACCAATTACAACATCATTTGGACACATACCAATTACAACATCATTTGGACACATACCAATTACAACATCATTTGGACACATACCAATTACAACATCACATGGACACATACCAATTACAACATCATTCTGACACATACCAATTACAACATCACATGGACACATACCAATTACAACATCATTCTGACACATACCAATTACAACATCATTTGGACACATACCAATTACAACATCATTTGGACACATACCAATTACAACATCATTCTGACACATACCAATTACAACATCATTTGGACACATACCAATTACAACATCATTTGGACACATACCAATTACAACATCATTTGGACACATACCAATTACAACATCATTCTGACACATACCAATTACAACATCATTTGGACACATACCAATTACAACATCATTCTGACACATACCAATTACAACATCATTTGGACACATACCAATTACAACATCATTTGGACACATACCAATTACAACATCATTCTGACACATACCAATTACAACATCATTTGGACACATACCAATTACAACATCATTTGGACACATACCAATTACAACATCATTTGGACACATACCAATTACAACATCATTTGGACACATACCAATTACAACATCATTCTGACACATACCAATTACAACATCATTTGGACACATACCAATTACAACATCATTTGGACACATACCAATTACAACATCATTTGGACACATACCAATTACAACATCACATGGACACATACCAATTACAACATCATTCTGACACATACCAATTACAACATCATTTGGACAAATACCAATTGCAACATCATTTGGACACATACCAATTACAACATCATTCTGACACATACCAATTACAACATCATTTGGACACATACCAATTACAACATCATTTGGACACATACCAATTACAACATCATTTGGACACATACCAATTACAACATCATTTGGACACATACCAATTACAACATCATTTGGACACATACCAATTACAACATCATTTGGACACATACCAATTACAACATCATTCTGACACATACCAATTACAACATCATTTGGACACATACCAATTACAACATCATTTGGACACATACCAATTACAACATCATTTGGACACATATCAATTACAACATCACATGGACACATACCAATTACAACATCATTCTGACACATACCAATTACAACATCACATGGACACATACCAATTACAACATCATTCTGACACATACCAATTACAACATCATTTGGACACATACCAATTACAACATCATTTGGACACATACCAATTACAACATCATTCTGACACATACCAATTACAACATCATTTGGACACATACCAATTACAACATCATTTGGACACATACCAATTACAACATCATTTGGACACATACCAATTACAACATCATTCTGACACATACCAATTACAACATCATTTGGACACATACCAATTACAACATCATTCTGACACATACCAATTACAACATCATTTGGACACATACCAATTACAACATCATTTGGACACATACCAATTACAACATCATTCTGACACATACCAATTACAACATCATTTGGACACATACCAATTACAACATCATTTGGACACATACCAATTACAACATCATTTGGACACATACCAATTACAACATCATTTGGACACATACCAATTACAACATCATTCTGACACATACCAATTACAACATCATTTGGCCACATACGAATTACAACATCATTTGGACACATACCAATTACAACATCATTTGGACACATACCAATTACAACATCACATGGACACATACCAATTACAACATCATTCTGACACATACCAATTACAACATCATTTGGACACATACCAATTACAACATCATTTGGACACATACCAATTACAACATCATTCTGAAACATACCAATTACAACATCATTTGGACACATACCAATTACAACATCATTCTGACACATACCAATTACAACATCATTTGGACACATACCAATTACAACATCATTCTGACACATACCAATTACAACATCATTTGGACACATACCAATTACAACATCATTTGGACACATACCAATTACAACATCATTTGGACACATACCAATTACAACATCACATGGATACATACCAATTACAACATCATTCTGACACATACCAATTACAACATCATTTGGACACATACCAATTACAACATCATTTGGACACATACCAATTACAACATCATTCTGACACATACCAATTACAACATCATTTGGACACATACCAATTACAACATCATTTGGACACATACCAATTACAACATCATTTGGACACATACCAATTACAACATCATTCTGACACATACCAATTACAACATCATTTGGACACATACCAATTACAACATCATTCTGACACATACCAATTACAACATCATTTGGACACATACCAATTACAACATCATTTGGACACATACCAATTACAACATCATTCTGACACATACCAATTACAACATCATTTGGACACATACCAATTACAACATCATTTGGACACATACCAATTACAACATCATTTGGACACATACCAATTACAACATCATTTGGACACATACCAATTACAACATCATTCTGACACATACCAATTACAACATCATTTGGACACATACCAATTACAACATCATTTGGACACTTACCAATTACAACATCATTTGGACACATACCAAATACAACATCACATGGACACATACCAATTACAACATCATTCTGACACATACCAATTACAACATCACATGGACACATACCAATTACAACATCATTCTGACACATACCAATTACAACATCATTTGGACACATACCAATTACAACATCATTTGGACACATACCAATTACAACATCATTCTGACACATACCAATTACAACATCATTTGGACACATACCAATTACAACATCATTTGGACACATACCAATTACAACATCATTTGGACACATACCAATTACAACATCATTTTGACACATACCAATTACAACATCATTTGGACACATACCAATTACAACATCATTCTGACACATACCAATTACAACATCATTTGGACACATACCAATTACAACATCATTTGGACACATACCAATTACAACATCATTTGGACACATACCAATTACAACATCACATGGACACATACCAATTACAACATCATTCTGACACATACCAATTACAACATCATTTGGACACATACCAATTGCAACATCATTTGGACACATACCAATTACAACATCATTCTGACACATACCAATTACAACATCATTTGGACACATACCAATTACAACATCATTTGGACACATACCAATTACAACATCATTTGGACACATACCAATTACAACATCATTTGGACACATACCAATTACAACATCATTTGGACACATACCAATTACAACATCATTTGGACACATACCAATTACAACATCATTCTGACACATACCAATTACAACATCATTTGGACACATACCAATTACAACATCATTTGGACACATACCAATTACAACATCATTTGGACACATATCAATTACAACATCACATGGACACATACCAATTACAACATCATTCTGACACATACCAATTACAACATCACATGGACACATACCAATTACAACATCACATGGACACATACCAATTACAACATCATTCTGACACATACCAATTACAACATCATTTGGACACATACCAATTACAACATCACATGGACACATACTAATTACAACATCATTCTGACACATACCAATTACAACACCACATGGACACATACCTATTACAACATCATTTGGACACATACCAATTACAACATCATTTGGACACATACCAATTACAACATCATTCTGACACATACCAATTACAACATCATTTGGACACATACCAATTACAACATCATTTGGACACATACCAATTACAACATCATTTGGACACATACCAATTACAACATCATTCTGACACATACCAATTACAACATCATTTGGCCACATACCAATTACAACATCATTTGGACACATACCAATTACAACATCATTTGGACACATACCAATTACAACATCACATGGACACATACCAATTACAACATCATTCTGACACATACCAATTACAACATCATTTGGACACATACCAATTACAACATCATTTGGACACATACCAATTACAACATCATTCTGACACATACCAATTACAACATCATTTGGACACATACCAATTACAACATCATTTGGACACATACCAATTACAACATCATTTGGACACATACCAATTACAACATCATTTGGACACATACCAATTACAACATCATTTGGACACATACCAATTACAACATCATTTGGACACATACCAATTACAACATCATTTGGACACATACCAATTACAACATCACATGGACACATACCAATTACAACATCATTCTGACACATACCAATTACAACATCATTTGGACACATACCAATTACAACATCATTTGGACACATACCAATTACAACATCATTCTGACACATACCAATTACAACATCATTTGGACACATACCAATTACAACATCATTTAGACACATACCAATTACAACATCATTTGGACACATACCAATTACAACATCACATGGACACATACCAATTACAACATCATTCTGACACATACCAATTACAACATCATTTGGACACATACTAATTACAACATCACATGGACACATACCAATTACAACATCATTCGGACACATACCAATTACAACATCATTTAGATACATACCAATTACAACATCACATGGACACATACCAATTACAACATCACATGGACACATACCAATTACAACATTATTCGGACACATACCAATTACAACATCTTTTTGATACATACCAATTACAACATCATTTGGACACATACCAATTACAACATCACATGGACACATACTAATTACAACATCATTCTGACACATACCAATTACAACACCACATGGACACATACCAATTACAACATCATTTGGCCACATACCAATTACAACATCATTTGGACACATACCAATTACAACATCACATGGACACATACCAATTACAACATCATTCTGACACATACCAATTACAACATCATTTGGACACATACCAATTACAACATCACATGGACACATACCAATTACAACATCATTCGGACACATACCAATTACAACATCATTTAGACACATACCAATTACAACATCACATGGACACATACCAATTACAACATCCTATGGACACATACCAATTACAACATTATTCGGACACATACCAATTACAACATCATTCTGACACATACCAATTACAACATCATTTGGACACATACCAATTACAACATCATTCGGACACATACCAATTACAACATCATTCGGACACATACCAATTACAACATCATTCGGACACATACCAATTACAACATCACATGGACACATACCAATTACAACATCACATGGACACATACCAATTACAAGATCATTCGGACACATACCAATTACAACACCACATGGACACATACCAATTACAACATCATTTGGACACATACCAATTACAACATCACATGGACACATACCAATTACAACATCATTTGGACACATACCAATTACAACATCACATTACCAATTACAACATCACATGGACACATACCAATTACAACACCAAACAACATCATTCTGACACATACCAATTACAACATCATTTGGACACATACCAATTACAACATCATTTGGACACATACCAATTACAACATCACATGGACACATACCAATTACAACATCATTCTGACACATACCAATTACAACATCACATGGACACATACCAATTACAACATCATTCTGACACATACCAATTACAACATCATTTGGACACATACCAATTACAACATCATTTGGACACATACCAATTACAACATCATTCTGACACATACCAATTACAACATCATTTGGACACATACCAATTACAACATCATTTGGACACATACCAATTACAACATCATTTGGACACATACCAATTACAACATCATTTGGACACATACCAATTACAACATCATTTTGACACATACCAATTACAACATCATTTGGACACATACCAATTACAACATCATTCTGACACATACCAATTACAACATCATTCTGACACATACCAATTACAACATCATTTGGACACATACCAATTACAACATCATTTGGACACATACCAATTACAACATCATTTGGACACATACCAATTACAACATCACATGGACACATACCAATTACAACATCATTCTGACACATACCAATTACAACATCATTTGGACACATACCAATTGCAACATCATTTGGACACATACCAATTACATCATCATTCTGACACATACCAATTACAACATCATTTGGACACATACCAATTACAACATCATTTGGACACATACCAATTACAACATCATTTGGACACATACCAATTACAACATCATTTGGACACATACCAATTACAACATCATTTGGACACATACCAATTACAACATCATTTGGACACATACCAATTACAACATCATTCTGACACATACCAATTACAACATCATTTGGACACATACCAATTACAACATCATTTGGACACATACCAATTACAACATCATTTGGACACATATCAATTACAACATCACATGGACACATACCAATTACAACATCATTCTGACACATACCAATTACAACATCACATGGACACATACCAATTACAACATCACATGGACACATACCAATTACAACATCATTCTGACACATACCAATTACAACATCATTTGGACACATACCAATTACAACATCACATGGACACATACTAATTACAACATCATTCTGACACATACCAATTACAACACCACATGGACACATACCTATTACAACATCATTTGGACACATACCAATTACAACATCATTTGGACACATACCAATTACAACATCATTCTGACACATACCAATTACAACATCATTTGGACACATACCAATTACAACATCATTTGGACACATACCAATTACAACATCATTTGGACACATACCAATTACAACATCATTCTGACACATACCAATTACAACATCATTTGGCCACATACCAATTACAACATCATTTGGACACATACCAATTACAACATCATTTGGACACATACCAATTACAACATCACATGGACACATACCAATTACAACATCATTCTGACACATACCAATTACAACATCATTTGGACACATACCAATTACAACATCATTCGGACACATACCAATTACAACATCATTCTGACACATACCCATTACAACATCATTTGGACACATACCAATTACAACATCATTTGGACACATACCAATTACAACATCATTTGGACACATACCAATTACAACATCATTTGGACACATACCAATTACAACATCATTTGGACACATACCAATTACAACATCATTTGGACACATACCAATTACAACATCATTTGGACACATACCAATTACAACATCACATGGACACATACCAATTACAACATCATTCTGACACATACCAATTACAACATCATTTGGACACATACCAATTACAACATCATTTGGACACATACCAATTACAACATCATTCTGACACATACCAATTACAACATCATTTGGACACATACCAATTACAACATCATTTGGACACATACCAATTACAACATCATTTGGACACATACCAATTACAACATCACATGGACACATACCAATTACAACATCATTCTGACACATACCAATTACAACATCATTTGGACACATACCAATTACAACATCACATGGACACATACCAATTACAACATCATTCGGACACATACCAATTACAACATCATTTAGATACATACCAATTACAACATCACATGGACACATACCAATTACAACATCACATGGACACATACCAATTACAACATTATTCGGACACATACCAATTACAACATCTTTCTGATACATACCAATTACAACATCAGTTGGACACATACCAATTACAACATCACATGGACACATACTAATTACAACATCATTCTGACACATACCAATTACAACACCACATGGACACATACCAATTACAACATCATTTGGCCACATACCAATTACAACATCATTTGGACACATACCAATTACAACATCACATGGACACATACCAATTACAACATCATTCTGACACATACCAATTACAACATCATTTGGACACATACCAATTACAACATCACATGGACACATACCAATTACAACATCATTCGGACACATACCAATTACAACATCATTTAGACACATACCAATTACAACATCACATGGTCACATACCAATTACAACATCCTATGGACACATACCAATTACAACATTATTCGGACACATACCAATTACAACATCATTCTGACACATACCAATTACAACATCATTTGGACACATACCAATTACAACATCATTCGGACACATACCAATTACAACATCATTCGGACACATACCAATTACAACATCATTCGGACACATACCAATTACAACATCACATGGACACATACCAATTACAACATCACATGGACACATACCAATTACAAGATCATTCGGACACATACCAATTACAACACCACATGGACACATACCAATTACAACATCATTTGGACACATACCAATTACAACATCACATGGACACATACCAATTACAACATCATTTGGACACATACCAATTACAACATCACATGGACACATACCAATTACAACATCATTTGGACACATACCAATTACAACATCACATTACCAATTACAACATCACATGGACACATACCAATTACAACACCAAACAACATCATTCTGACACATACCAATTACAACATCATTTGGACACATACCAATTACAACATCATTTGGACACATACCAATTACAACATCACATGGACACATACCAATTAGAACATCATTCTGACACATACCAATTACAGCATCATTTGGACACATACCAATTACAACATCACATGGACACATACCAATTACAACATCATTTGGACACATACCAATTACAACATCATTTGGACACATACCAATTACAACATCATTTGGACACATACCAATTACAACATCATTCTGACACATACCAATTACAACACCACATGGACACATACCAATTACAACATCATTAGGACACATACCAATTACAACATCATTTGGACACATACCAATTACAACATCACATGGACACATACCAATTACAACATCATTCTGACACATACCAATTACAACATCATTTGGACACATACCAATTACAACATCACATGGACACATACCAATTACAACATCATTCGGACACATACCAATTACAACATCATTTGGACACATACCAATTACAACATCACATGGACACATACCAATTACAACATCACATGGACACATACCAATTACAACATCATTCGGACACATCCACGATGATTTGACCGGATGTTGATGACTCATGACGTCATTATAAGTGTGCATATCCCAGAAAACTATTCCGAGTTTGAAATGGATTTTCTATGGCTTTAATTGGAAACTTATCGGTACCTTCCTGGTTCAATGCTGGAAGTAGCGAGGTACTTCATGATATGGTTTTTTGTAGATTAAAAAATATGAATGAGGTTAATCCTCGGTTAAACAATGTAAACAAATACCAAACGGGGAAGAACTATAGAGTTTAAATCTCAAGGCCTCACACACTACACTTTACATAGTCTTTAGGCCCCAATTACACCATAATTTTAAGGCCCCACAAACAACACAAACGTGGTTGATTAAAAACAGCAACGCAGCCAACGTGCCACCCATCCACCCATCCACCGTGCCACCCATCCACCCATCCACCCATCCACCGTGCCACCCTTCCACCAGCAGCTGTGAATGTTGCTGACGTTAATTAATGCCTTTATCCAACACAATTCATCTCATCTGGTCTGTACATGCGGGCGGGCGGAACTAATGACAGCCGTTGTCAGGGAAGTGACGTCAGACCAACCGTTGTCAGGGAAGTGACGTCAGACCCACACATTGTTTCAAATCTTGGTTTATATTTTTATCCTGAGGCAGTGACGTCACAATGTGCGACTTATGCAGGCCTCGTGAGACTAGGCATAACGTGAATGTCCAGTCGAGTGTGACGTCAGTGTCGACCAACGTGACGTAAACATCTAGCCTGTGTTGACGTCATTCCAAGTTTAATGACGTCAATGTCCCAGGTAATGTCACTGCAAGGAGGTTGGCTTAGATTTTCTGGAATGTTCACTTTTTTCTGTGACCTCAACATAAGAATATGAATTAGGTACCCATCAGAGTTGGGTGGACTCAGAAACACTACTTCACTTGCCCCGTAGACCGCCAAGTTTGAAAGGGAACTTTACTCCATCATTTACTTTACTCCAGAATTGTGCCAAAAGCTCTAGAATTGTGCCAAAAGCTCTAGAATTGTGCCAGAAGCTCTAGAATTGTGCCAACAGCTCTAGAATTGTGCCAATAGCTCTAGAATTGTGCCAACAGCTCTAGAATTGTGTCAACAGCTCTAGAATTGTGCCAACACAACAGCTTTAGAATTGTGCCAACAGCTCTAGAATTGTGCCAACAGCTCTAGAATTGTGCCAACAGCAGTAGTATATTAGGTCACTTTTGGGTCGCATGGGGGTGGTGGTGGTGGAGGTGGAGGTGGAGGTGGAACAAAGGCTATATAGGAAAATACTCCCCCAGCCTGGTACAATGACATATAGCAAAATACTCACCCACCTGGGTGAGGCGGGTGAACCGGAGGTACAACGAGATATAGTAAAATACTCCCTGGGGGAGGTGGAGGTACATCGACATATAGCAAAATACTCACCCAACTGGGTGAGGGTGGGTGAGCCGGAGGTACAATGAGATATAGTAAAATACTAACCCACCTGGGGGAGCAGGTGGGTGAGGGTGGTGGAGCCGCAGGTACAACGAGATATAGTAAAATACTCCCCCACCCTAGGGTGGGAGAGGTGGTGGGGGTGACCTTGTGACGTAATCTCCGGTGACCTTGTGACGTAATTAGTGACCTTGTGACGTAATCATTGACCTAGTTACGTAATTTTAATGCATTTTAATGAGTTTTAATGAGTTTTTTAAATTTTAATTAATTTTTTATTGACTAGTTACGTAATTTAATTACTTTGATTGTATTTTTATTTTGTTTAATTTGTTTGTTTACTTGTTGTTTAATTTAATTACTTTGTTTATATTGTGTAATTTTTATTAACGAGTTACGTAATTTGATTATTTGTTTACTTTTTAATTATTTTTATTTTGTTTATTTTTAATTTTATTTTATTTTATAATTAGTTAAATTATTATTAACTAGTTACGTAATTTGATTTTAATTACTTTTGTTTATTTATTTATTTGATATATTTCTTTTCTTTGATGTATGGTATTTAAAATAAAAGACACTGTTTATTTGATTTTAAACGGATAGGGGTGTTGGTGGATGAGAGGGGGAGTAATGATGGGGTTTGAGGGTAGGGGTGCGTTAGCGTGTACTTTGTGAATAACATCCATTAACCAGACATGTAACACCTGTTACGTATCGACCGCCCGCGAAGTTTTCTCGGCGCTGCCCGTTTTAATGGGAATGTATTGATCGCACCCACGGGGCCATCACAGCATGATGTCCCACCTAATTAAATTTTTGTTATGCTTCACCGAGTTTCCCCCGCTCGGTTTGAAAGGTCATGGTAATTTACGACGTACATTAAGTGCCTCTCCGCGTTAAGTGTAGCGACATCGGTAACTATTCGCTTATAGCGAGGTCAGCGAAAACCGATCGATTTGTCAGCTCCGTGAAGCCCTTAGGTAACAGCTGGTGCTGTAATTAGTCATGGCTCTCGGCTTTTTTCATTAGATTACAACTGTCCATGAACTATGTTCACATATCGTACGCCCGGTCATTCTTTGATCAAATTAAAAATTTTTGATTCCACATGTCCTACGAACCGTCCCTTGCTATGTATGAAAGATTAATGGTTGTAACTATTCGCTTATAGCGAGGGTCAACGAAAACAAAATATATTTAAGGGTCGGAATTTTCTTTCAACCACCGTTAAATCAGGTTTTGAGACGAAACGAGGTCTCGGTAGGTTCGTGCTTTTTAATGGGCGACATGGGCGACTTAGTGCGTTGGTACGTAAGGTATGCGGGGGTAGACATGTTTTTTACAAGTCTGGAAAAGTAATTAAGTTTTTTATGACCGTTCCGATTTTCTTTTGATCTGACCACCATTTGACCACCCTGAGCCAGATAAATTTAACAAATGTTCAATACATAGTCGCTTATAGTAACATGGGTGAGGGGTGTAAGCAGGCGGGTGACGGTGTGAACAGGTGGGTGAAGGGGGAAATATTAACAAATGTTCAATACATACTCGCTTATAGTAACATGGGTGAAGGGGTGTAAGCAGACGGGTGACGGTCTTATCAGGTGGGTGAAGGGTGAAAGGTGGGTGAAGGTGGAGAAGGTGGGTGAAGGGGGGAACACGAGTAGGAGTAAAGGATATATACTAAAAGACTCTACCACCTGAGTGAGGTGGGTGAGGAGGTGGATTTTAATTTTAATTTTTTATTTTATTTTTGCAGCATCTGTTAACTTTAAGGTTCTATAACTCTATATATTTAAATACATTTTTTTGATTCAAACGAGTTTACTTTTCCTAATGTAAGTACAGGTAAAGAGGGATTTCCTATAGATCTGTAATGAAGTAGGCCTTGTTGACTATGACTGGTTGTCCAGGTGTTGACATGATACACTTTTTTTGAGATACACGTACACACACACACACACACACACACACACACGCGCGCGCGCGCGCGCGAAATTCATACTAGGTCGGTAAAGGCGGAGAGAACTTATAGGTATACATTATCATGGCGACAACAAAAGCAACCCTTATTTTATTAACATGAAAGCGTGTTTTCCAAAAAGTGTCACCAGGCCGTTGCCATTTTCACAGCGGGGTTTATTTTAAGTGCACCTTGTGCACGTTTGTTTACATTTTAAAAGACGTATCGCGTGTCTTCCCCACATGTCTTCCCTAATAGAGAAACGAGAGGAAAGACAACTGTTCTAAAATTAGAACAGACTTGTTTACAGCCACGAGTATCATCCCTTGTGAAAAAAATTGCGCGTCAGAATCCTTAACTAAACAGTCAATTTCTTTAACAAGTTAAAAATAATTTAGGAAGACAAGGGTTAACAACATTAGACGCCACCATTTTTGTTTCATGTGACGACAAGGCACAATACACTTTTGTAGTTTATGTCTCAAGTAGAGGGGTGGGATATTTTTTCTTTGTAAGAGTCTTGTAAACAATGGGTAGAGGAGGCGATTACTAAGTAAGAGGGGAGAGAACGTGACTTGCATCGCGATATTTGAAAACATGGCGATGTTTAACCTCAAGCAGATTACCTTCCCATGTTCGCTTTAGTATTACAGTTTTCATCAAACTTCTTTTTGACTTGAACTTCTTTAATTTTTAAGAAAGTTTACTTATACATAAGACGTTATGTCTAATTACAATTTTTTATTTTCACCACTCAATGTATTTTCTTTTTCTATATCTTACATTGTCATCTTAATTTTTGATCACCTTAGTAAAAATTTGCTTAAGATTATAAACTTCGAGTTTTAAAAAACAACAACGTTATAGTACGTCGTGTCAAATGACACACCGTTTAAAATGTCTACATTTAAAGTTCACCAATATAATGACGTAAAAACTAAATATGATATGACGTTAGCATACATATCATACAATCTAATCACTCTAAAGTACAAATCAATAATTTTTATTGATTAAGGGGCTGGGTGAGGTATTTTTATTCGGGTGCCCAGGGAAGGTTTGGAGTTGGTTGGGACAGATTTTATACACGAGTCTGTGACGTTTTCACCGAGGCAGGGTTCGAAGCTAGACCATACATGTTTTGGAATTGTTAGGGGTCGAGCCTATAGTAGGGTCGGGGGAGTTTTGTTAACACAGAGGGATGTTTCGAAGTTAGTACATCTATGTTTTAGAATTGTTGGTAACCGAGTTCATACTAGTGTCGGTGAAGGTTGGTTTTGAACTCGGACCATGGATGTTTAGGAGTTGGATGCGGCAGAGTTTACACTAGGGACGGAGGTGTTTTGGTTACACCGAGGGTGGTTTCGAAGGTCGTACATGCATCCTTGGAATTGTTAGGGGCCGTCTTCATACTAGGGTCGGTGAAGTTTTCACCGAGGTTGGTTTTGAACTCGGAACATGTGTGTTTTGGAATTGTTGGTAGCCGAGTTCATACTAGGGTCGGTGAAGGTTGGTTTTGAACTCGGAACATGCATGTTTTGGAATCGGTAGGTGTAGAGTCCATACTAGGGTCGGTGAAGTTTTCACCGAGGCAGGTTACAAAGTTGGGACATGCATGTTTAGGAATTGTTGGCATTCGAGTTCATACTAGGGTCGGGAGTTTTGTTAACACTGAGGCAGGTTGCAAAGTTGGTACATGCATGTTTGGGAATTGTTGGTAGCCGAGTTCATACTAGTGTCGGTGAAGGTTGGTTTTGAAATCGGAACATGCATGTTTAGGAATTGTTGGTAGTCGAGTTCATACTAGTGTCGGTGAAGGTTGGTTTTGAACTCGGAACATGCGTGTTTTGGAATCGGTAGGTGTAGAGTCCATACTAGGGTCGGTGAAGTTTTCACCGAGGGTGGTTTCAAAGTTAGTACATGCATGTTTTGGAAGTGTTAGGGGCCGAGTCTATACTACGGTGGGATGGTTTTTGTTTTCACCGAGGCCGGTTTCAAAGTTGTTACAGGCATGTTTTGGAATCGATTGGTGTAGAGTTTAAACTAGCGTCGGGGGAGTTTGGGTTTCACCGAGGCGTGTTTCAAAGTTGGTACAGGGATGTTTTTGAAGTGATGAGGGAAGAGTTTAAACTAGCGTCGGGGGAGTTTGGGTTTCACCGAGGCGTGTTTCAAATCCATGTTTCGGAGTTGGTCGGGGTAGAGTTTACACTAGAGTGGGACGGTCTTTGTTTTCAACAAGACAGGTTTCAAACGGGGACCATCTCTGTTTCGGAGTTGGTCGGGGTAGAGTTTACACTAGAGTGGGACGGTCTTTGTTTTCAACAAAATTGGTACATTGATGTTTGGTACAGGACTGTTTTGGAATCGGTGAGGCAAAGTTAAACTAGGGTCAGGGGAGTTTTCAACGAGGCTGGTTTCGAAATTCGGCCATGGGTGTTTCAGAGTTGGATGGGAACGTTGTCACTTGTGACAGTAAACGAAGGGGGATAAATGTTTGTCTGTTACTTTGTCTGTCCAAGTAATAGTGTGGGTAGAGGTACGGTCTGTTTATCTAGCGGGTGTTTAGGGACGGGGGCGAGGGCGGCAGACATAGGTGGCTAGGGTGCAAGAGATATTCAACGAGGAGTAGTGTCTACAAGTTACATAGACCAGTCTGTTGGATTAGTGTCTAGGGGTTGTGATATTAGTTGAGTGTAGATAAATGTAGGATTGTCATACATCCTTTGTCTCTTAAATGGAATAGAATGGGTAGTGGTACGGTCTGTGTATCTATCGGTTGGTATTGAGGTTAGGGATGGGAGAAGGAGAAAGGGGTTGCGGACAAAGGGAAGGGGAAAGGCGAATAGTGATAAAAATACCTCACCCAGCCCCTTAATCAATAAAAATTATTGATTTGTACTTTAGAGTGATTAGATTGTATGATATGTATGCTAACGTCATATCATATTTAGTTTTTACGTCATTATATTGGTGAACTTTAAATGTAGACATTTTAAACGGTGTGTCATTTGACACGACGTACTATAACGTTGTTGTTTTTTAAAACTCGAAGTTTATAATCTTAAGCAAATTTTTACTAAGGTGATCAAAAATTAAGATGACAATGTAAGATATAGAAAAAGAAAATACATTGAGTGGTGAAAATAAAAAATTGTAATTAGACATAACGTCTTATGTATAAGTAAACTTTCTTAAAAAATTAAAGAAGTTCAAGTCAAAAAGAAGTTTGATGAAAACTGTAATACTAAAGCGAACATGGGAAGGTAATCTGCTTGAGGTTAAACATCGCCATGTTTTCAAATATCGCGATGCAAGTCACGTTCTCTCCCCTCTTACTTAGTAATCGCCTCCTCTACCCATTGTTTACAAGACTCTTACAAAGAAAAAATATCCCACCCCTCTACTTGAGACATAAACTACAAAAGTGTATTGTGCCTTGTCGTCACATGAAACAAAAATGGTGGCGTCTAATGTTGTTAACCCTTGTCTTCCTAAATTATTTTTAACTTGTTAAAGAAATTGACTGTTTAGTTAAGGATTCTGACGCGCAATTTTTTTCACAAGGGATGATACTCGTGGCTGTAAACAAGTCTGTTCTAATTTTAGAACAGTTGTCTTTCCTCTCGTTTCTCTATTAGGGAAGACATGTGGGGAAGACACGCGATACGTCTTTTAAAATGTAAACAAACGTGCACAAGGTGCACTTAAAATAAACCCCGCTGTGAAAATGGCAACGGCCTGGTGACACTTTTTGGAAAACACGCTTTCATGTTAATAAAATAAGGGTTGCTTTTGTTGTCGCCATGATAATGTATACCTATAAGTTCTCTCCGCCTTTACCGACCTAGTATGAATTTCGCGCGCGCGCGCGCGTGTGTGTGTGTGTGTGTGTGTACGTGTATCTCAAAAAAAGTGTATCATGTCAACACCTGGACAACCAGTCATAGTCAACAAGGCCTACTTCATTACAGATCTATAGGAAATCCCTCTTTACCTGTACTTACATTAGGAAAAGTAAACTCGTTTGAATCAAAAAAATGTATTTAAATATATAGAGTTATAGAACCTTAAAGTTAACAGATGCTGCAAAAATAAAATAAAAAATTAAAATTAAAATCCACCTCCTCACCCACCTCACTCAGGTGGTAGAGTCTTTTAGTATATATCCTTTACTCCTACTCGTGTTCCCCCCTTCACCCACCTTCTCCACCTTCACCCACCTTTCACCCTTCACCCACCTGATAAGACCGTCACCCGTCTGCTTACACCCCTTCACCCATGTTACTATAAGCGAGTATGTATTGAACATTTGTTAATATTTCCCCCTTCACCCACCTGTTCACACCGTCACCCGCCTGCTTACACCCCTCACCCATGTTACTATAAGCGACTATGTATTGAACATTTGTTAAATTTATCTGGCTCAGGGTGGTCAAATGGTGGTCAGATCAAAAGAAAATCGGAACGGTCATAAAAAACTTAATTACTTTTCCAGACTTGTAAAAAACATGTCTACCCCCGCATACCTTACGTACCAACGCACTAAGTCGCCCATGTCGCCCATTAAAAAGCACGAACCTACCGAGACCTCGTTTCGTCTCAAAACCTGATTTAACGGTGGTTGAAAGAAAATTCCGACCCTTAAATATATTTTGTTTTCGTTGACCCTCGCTATAAGCGAATAGTTACAACCATTAATCTTTCATACATAGCAAGGGACGGTTCGTAGGACATGTGGAAACAAAAAATTTTAATTTGATCAAAGAATGACCGGGCGTACGATATGTGAACATAGTTCATGGACAGTTGTAATCTAATGAAAAAAGCCGAGAGCCGTGACTAATTACAGCACCAGCTGTTACCTAAGGGCTTCACGGAGCTGACAAATCGATCGGTTTTCGCTGACCTCGCTATAAGCGAATAGTTACCGATGTCGCTACACTTAACGCGGAGAGGCACTTAATGTACGTCGTAAATTACCATGACCTTTCAAGCCGAGCGGGGGAAACTCGGTGAAGCATAACAAAAATTTAATTAGGTGGGACATCATGCTGTGATGGCCCCGTGGGTGCGATCAATACATTCCCATTAAAACGGGCAGCGCCGAGAAAACTTCGCGGGCGGTCGATACGTAACAGGTGTTACATGTCTGGTTAATGGATGTTATTCACAAAGTACACGCTAACGCACCCCTACCCTCAAACCCCATCATTACTCCCCCTCTCATCCACCAACACCCCTATCCGTTTAAAATCAAATAAACAGTGTCTTTTATTTTAAATACCATACATCAAAGAAAAGAAATATATCAAATAAATAAATAAACAAAAGTAATTAAAATCAAATTACGTAACTAGTTAATAATAATTTAACTAATTATAAAATAAAATAAAATTAAAAATAAACAAAATAAAAATAATTAAAAAGTAAACAAATAATCAAATTACGTAACTCGTTAATAAAAAATTACACAATATAAACAAAGTAATTAAATTAAACAACAAGTAAACAAACAAATTAAACAAAATAAAAATACAATCAAAGTAATTAAATTACGTAACTAGTCAATAAAAAATTAATTAAAATTTAAAAAACTCATTAAAACTCATTAAAATGCATTAAAATTACGTAACTAGGTCAATGATTACGTCACAAGGTCACTAATTACGTCACAAGGTCACCGGAGATTACGTCACAAGGTCACCCCCACCACCTCTCCCACCCTAGGGTGGGGGAGTATTTTACTATATCTCGTTGTACCTGCGGCTCCACCACCCTCACCCACCTGCTCCCCCAGGTGGGTTAGTATTTTACTATATCTCATTGTACCTCCGGCTCACCCACCCTCACCCAGTTGGGTGAGTATTTTGCTATATGTCGATGTACCTCCACCTCCCCCAGGGAGTATTTTACTATATCTCGTTGTACCTCCGGTTCACCCGCCTCACCCAGGTGGGTGAGTATTTTGCTATATGTCATTGTACCAGGCTGGGGGAGTATTTTCCTATATAGCCTTTGTTCCACCTCCACCTCCACCTCCACCACCACCACCCCCATGCGACCCAAAAGTGACCTAATATACTACTAACAGCTCTAGAATTGTGCCAACAGCTCTAGAATTGTGCCAACAGCTCTAGAATTGTGCCAACACAACAGCTTTAGAATTGTGCCAACAGCTCTAGAATTGTGCCAACAGCTCTAGAATTGTGCCAACAGCTCTAGAATTGTGCCAACAGCTCTAGAATTATGCCAACAGCTCTAGAATTGTGCCAACAGCTCTAGAATTGTACCAACAACTCTAGAATTGTGCCAACAGCTCTAGAATTGTGTCAACAGCTCTAGAATTGTGCCAACACAACAGCTTTAGAATTGTGCCAACAGCTCTAGAATTGTGCCAACAGCTCTAGAATTGTGCCAACAGCTCTAGAATTGTGCCAACAGCTCTAGAATTATGCCAACAGCTCTAGAATTGTGCCAACAGCTCTAGAATTGTACCAACAACTCTAGAATTGTGCCAACAGCTCTAGAATTGTGTCAACAGCTCTAGAATTGTGCCGACAGCTCTAGAGTTGTGCCAACAGCTCTAGAATTGTGTCAACAGCTCTAGAATTGTGTCAACAGCTCTAGAATTGTACCAACAGCTCTAGAATTGTACCAACAGCCAGCTCTAGAATTGTGCCAACAGCTCTAGAATTGTGCCAACAGCTCTAGAATTGTGCCAACAGCCAGCTCTAGATTTGTGTCAACAGCTCTAGAATTGTACCAACAGCCAGCTCTAGAATTGTGCCAACAGCTCTAGAATTGTGCCAACAGCTCTAGAATTGTGCCAACAGCTCTAGAATTGTGCCAACAGCTCTAGAATTGTGTCAACAGCTCTAGAATTGTGCCAACAGCTCTAGAATTGTGCCAACAGCTCTAGATTTGTGCCAACAGCTCTAGAATTGTGCCAACAGCCAGCTCTAGAATTGTGCCAACAGCTCTAGAATTGTGCCAACAGCTCTAGAATTGTGCCAACAGCTCTAGAATTGTGCCAACACAACAGCTTTAGAATTGTGCCGACAGCTCAAGAATTGTGCCAACAGCTCTAGAATTGTGTCAACAGCTCTAGAATTGTGTCAACAGCTCTAGAATTGTACCAACAGCTCTAGAATTGTACCAACAGCCAGCTCTAGAATTGTGCCAACAGCTCTAGAATTGTGCCAACAGCTCTAGAATTGTGCCAACAGCCAGCTCTAGATTTGTGCCAACAGTCAGCTCTAGAATTGTGCCAACAGCTCTAGAATTGTGCCAACAGCTCTAGAATTGTGGCAACAGCTCTAGAATTGTGTCAACAGCTCTAGAATTGTGTCAACAGCTCTAGAATTGTGCCAACAGCTCTAGAATTGTGCCAACAGCTCTAGAATTGTGCCAACAGCTCTAGAATTGTGTCAACAGCTCTAGAATTGTGTCAACAGCTCTAGAATTGTGCCAACAGCTCTAGAATTGTGCCAACAGCTCTAGAATTGTGCCAACAGCTCAACCAGGAGCTTCTCTAACGAAAACAGCCAGTGATGCCAATTTGAGGGTCGGAGAAAGAACTCCAAGCTAAAGTTGTCTACCTTGGTTCAAATTGCTTGTTTTATCTCGCTATCTTTATTACACAATTTCGGCAAACTTAATTGGGTGAGCATAATTAATAACGTCATGAAATTATTACATGACAGGAACTTAGTTTTACATGGCAGGATTTATTGACCACATGTAATTAGAGGATGGCCAAAGTTTAATGAGATGGTGGTCCAAGACAAGTTTAATGAGACGGTGGCCCAAGACAAGTTTAATGAGACGGTGGCCCAAGTTTAATGAGACGGTGGCCCAAGTTCAATGAGACGGTGGCCCAAGTTCAATGAGACGGTGGCCCAAGTTCAATGAGACGGTGGCCCAAGTTTAATGAGACGGTGGCCCAAGTTCAATGAGACGGTGGCCCAAGTTCAATGAGACGGTGGCCCAAGTTCAATGAGACGGTGGCCCAAGTTTAATGAGACGGTGGCCCAAGACAAGTTTAATGAGACGGTGGCCCAAGTTTAATGAGACGGTGGCCCAAGTTTAATGAGACGGTGGCCCAAGTTTAATGAGACGATGGCCCAAGTTTAATGAGACGGTGGCCCAAGTTCAATGAGACGGTGGCCCAAGTTCAATGAGACGGTGGCCCAAGTTTAATGAGACGGTGGCCCAAGACAAGTTTAATGAGACGGTGGCCCAAGTTTAATGAGACGATGGCCCACGTTTAATACGATGGTGGCCCAAGACAAGTTCAATGAGACGGTGGCCCAAGACAAGTTTAATGAGACGGTGGCCCAAGTTTAATGAGACGATGGCCCACGTTTAATACGATGGTGGCCCAAGACAAGTTTAATGAAACGCTGGCCCAAGTATAATGAGACGGTGGCCCAAGTTTAATGAAACGGTGGCCCAAGTATAATGAGACAGTGGCACATTCTTTTAAAGTTCATTTTCCTTGTGATAATCATGGAATCTTTTGATAACATCAAAGCAGTTAGGCTAAATTGGATATTATGATTAGAAGGCTAGGTAAAAGAAGGAAAGCCTTGTTTAAAAGTACGGAAAAATATAACATTGATGTTTTGTAAATCTTATCTACCCTCCCCCCCAACACCCCCACCTATAATCCTTGATGTCATTAATCATATCTCCATCCCTAACGCCCCCCCCCCTTCAAGACATGATGTCATATATACAACCAAAGCTAAAACACACAAAGAACGCAAACATAACACAAACGCAAACACAAATACAAATACAAACATAAACGATAACACAAACCCAAACACAAGCCCAACCACAAACGCAAACACAAACCCAAACACAAAGAAAACTTAAACGCTAAAAAAAACGAAAACACAAATACAAATGCAAACACAAACGCAAACACAAACCTAACCACAAACGTAAACACAAAGAAAATCCAAACACAAACGCAAACAAAAAGCAAACGCAAACACAAACACAATTGCAAATACAAATTGAAACACAAAACGTAAATTTAAACGCAAGCAATAACTCAAAATAATGCAAAAGTAAGCTCGAACATAAACACAAACTTAAATGCAAACACGAACGCAAAGTGCTCACAGTCTAGCCCCTGACGCCTTAATTGCACCCTGCTGGGGCGCCGGCGGAACCGCCTGATTTTACTTAGTAAACGACTATAACACCCCAACTTATTCATAGTCTTTGTATTCACTTTAACGATCGTATGCGCCATAGCAAACACGGGAAGGCCCGGGGCGCCAAATAGCACTCTGTTGGGGCGCCAGAGGACGACCTGGATTCGATTTAGTGAACGACTTTAGTAACCTTTCTTATACATAGTCTATCGGTAGCCTATCGCATTGTATAAAACGAATGTATACGCCATAGTGCTCACGGAAAAGCCCGGTGCGCTAAATAGCACCCCGTCGGGGCGCCGGAGGACGCCCGGATTCGATTTAGTTAAAGACTATAGTAACCTTTCATATCCAGCCTACTGTTTAGAACGAACGTATGCACCATGGCGCTCACAGTATATCAAAGGCGCCAAATCGAACCCTGCCGGGGCGCCAGCGGACGCGCCTGATACAATTTAGTGAAAGACCTCAACAAGCTTATCCGCAAACGGAAAGATAGAAGTAAACATAGTGGACATTTAGGAGCTGGCATCTAAACTATTATTGATTTTTAAAATATTAGTAAACAGTACGTTCAGTGTATAAAATAAATAAAAGGCAGCATTTAAAATATCTGTGTTTTACTAACCACATTTCACTTGATCAACCCACGCTAATTATGTAATTATTTTTTTCCCAACAAGACAAAGTAATAAAAAGTAAATTAAAGGGAACTATTTGTGTTTTCCTAATTTATCAAGGGGCGTGATTAGTGCAAAAGGACCAAAAGTAAAAAATTTCAGACACAATTAGAATTTTTGTAAAGGGTGATACATTTTCTTTAATTTTGTTTAATGCACATGCAGTCAGTTCACACTATAAGTTTGGAAAATGAAATTTAATTTACAACACCTTTAATATTAATTTTTTAAATATCATTGATTTAGATGATGAGCACTTTAGATATATCACACTATGGCGACCAAGCCTTTATTTTTTGCTCTATTACTTTGTAATCACGGGTCCGCTCGCTGTCCACTGTCCACCTCATACATACATAGTTCAACTTTATCTCTATCCACTTACCCTCAGACATAAAAACACCACTTTCCCTTTAACTGTTCCAACGACCCCACCACCCACCTCAACATTAATTTCGAATATCTATTCATTTACTTTTTAAAGTTCTAAATCTTGTTTCTTTCCCCTCATTTTTTACACAGCAACCTTTTGAAAACTCAATGCGACCAGTACATAAATAAACACTCTTTTAACTAGTCAACTTAATTTGTTTCCCTACATTGAAAATGCTCCACTGGCCCTTTGTCATTCTCGGAAAAATATCCTTTCCACTCCCCACCCAGACTTCTGACACGTTTATTTGACCTTCACCCATTTTACTGCCATCTTTTGTAATTTTTGTTTTAATCATATACATGACATCATGTAAATATTCATTATGTACATGTTCAAAACCTTTCGTTTTCATTTGAAACTATGTAAAAAAATGTGATGTTGATGTACTTGTTTTAATTGCAAATAAAAGTATTTAAAAAAAAAAAAAAAAAAAAAAAAGAGTTCAACTTTATATATTAGACTAGCCGTCCCGGCCAGACCCTGCACTGGCCTATGTGAAAAACTTATCTGTATAGGACCATGACATGTGTGTTTAGTAATCAGCATATAACCGGCATAGCCCACCCTAACTACAACAAACCAAAACAAAAACACACAAAAAACGCAAACATAACACAAACACAAATACAAACACAAACGCAAACACAAACCCAACCACACACGCAAACACAAACAAAAAGAAAACACAAACAAAAACGCAAAAAAAAACCAAACACAAACCCAACCACAAACGCAAACCCAACCCAAACACAAAGAAAACACAAACGCAAAGATCAACGCGCCTGTTTCAATTTAGTGAACAATTCCGCAAACGGAAAGAAGTATGCGCAAAAAAGACACAAATAATAACCTGCGGGCATTCCCGTTCCCAAATAAAGATGTCTTTGTTTACGTCAACTGTCTTTGATTTAAAAAATAATAAGAGTATGAAATAAATAAAAGGCAGTATGTAAAAGATCTACCACATTTCACTTGATCAATCTACGCTAAAATAATAAAAAGTACATTCCCCCCCCCCCCCCCCCGCGAGGTGATGTTTTAATAAAGGGAAGTAATTGTGTTTTCCTAATTTATCAAGGGACGTAAGAAGTGCTAAAGAACTAAATGTAAATAATTAGAATTTTTGTGAAAGGTGATACGTTTTTTAGAATTTCGTTGGATGTACATGCCAACAATTATTACTATAAGTTTGAAAAACGAAAATTGTTTTACAACACCTTAATAGTAATTTTTTAAATCCGGATATTAGACGATGAGCAATTCAGACTTTGGAACCACGGTTTGTTCGTTACAAACGTACACAATTGAACTTTATATATTAGATATAGAAAGCTAAATGTGACTTTTTAAAATGGCTGACAAAAAAGTCTGAAAGAAACACTAAAATCTGTCAGGGTGTATATAAGGTTTGTTTAAATATCTGATCATCTTTTTAAAAAAAAATATTTACGAACGAAACAATATTTGTTTGAAGCTTAGAAAAAAATTATTTTTAATGTAGCACATTTTACAGCAATATTTAACCTTCTTTTTAAATTCAAGACAGAGTTAATAAAAAAATATGTTGAAATATAAGCTAATTTCAGAAAAATAGCAAAGCTCATTTAGTTTAATTAAAATGACAGCTTTCAATTCGTTGTCAAGTCATGTAAAACTTTAATTTGTTGACAATTAATTGGTTTATAGCCAGCTTGACTATTGTATATATAGCTTGGCTCTCTAAAGGTAGCCTCCAACACTGTCACCGGTTTCTGACGTGTTTTTTTTTCACTTCTCCATGCTATCAACTAATTAGTCTTCACTGACGACGTGCTTGAGTTGTATGTGGGTTGTTTATGTGGGTTGTTTATGTGGGTTGTTTATGTGGGTTGTTTATGTGGGTTGTTGTATGTGGGTTGTTGTATGTGGGTTGTTTATGTGTGTTGTTTATGTGTATATGATCGCTGTTCGGGGATTGATATACACCACGCACTACGTTTGGTATGAGGTTGATGTATGTGTATGTACCACGCTCCACCTTATGAGGTTGATGTATGTGTATGTACCACGCTCCACCTTATGAGGTTGATGTATGTGTATGTACCACGCTCCACCTTATGAGGTTCTGTGTACAGTATGTGTGTACATACTGTCCCGGGACAAGACCCCATATACTTACCCGACTTTAATATAAAACGTCCCACAATGCACTACAAGAGCTAATTATAGAAATGTGTGGGGACGACAGGAAATGAAGCAGACACAATGTGACAAAATGAGGAAATAATTACAGCTTTTTTAAAATAAAATTACTTCTAGCTTGAGGGCACAAAAAAATTATTCTTTTTCTATCTGAACATCTAAAACATTGACTAAAAATAAGAACAGATTTTTTCAATTGGATCCCAGACTTTTATTTCTTAAACTTGTCCATCGTCTCAAAAATATATCAAATGATTCAGCAGGACATTTAACAATTCAAGGAGCCAATAGGACATTCAACAATTCAAGGTACCAATAGGACATTCAACTATTCAAGGAGCCATTAGGACATTCAACAATTCAAGGAGCCAATAGGACATTCAACTATTCAAGGAGTCAATAGGACATTCAAGTACTAGAGGAACTAATAGAGCGTTCATTATTTTAATGAACTAATAAGACGCTCAATAATTTAATTACCTAATAGGGCATCCAATAATGTAATTACCCAATATTACCTTATAGGAAACCCAATAATAGTGCTTGTAAGTACATCTGGCTACTGTACTTGCCATCTAGAACTTTCGAACCAAATACGAATATTTTTATCGAACCGGGTAAAAAAAATGAACAGAGAAGTAACTTCCGCTTTTATTAAGTTTTTTTTATCATTTTATAGGCTGGAAGAAGAATGTTAGCTTTAAGAAAAATGTAAGAAAATAGAAAAAAGAAACATAAAGCCTACGTTAAATTTGTTATTTGTACAGACGCGAACAGTTCGACAGTTATTCGAATCAGTATCAAGTTGTCCTAAACATCAAGTTGTCCTAACATCAGGTTGTCCTAAACATCAAGTTGTTTTAACATCAAGTTGACCTAACATCAAGTTGTCCTAAACATTTAAACATCAAGTTGTCCTAACATCAGGTTGTCCTAAACATCAAGTTGTTTTAACATCAAGTTGACCTAACATCAGGTTGTCCTAACATCAAGTTGTCCTAAACATCAAGTTGTCCTAAACATCCACTTGTCCTAACATCAAGTGGTCCTAACATTAAGTAGTCCTAACATCAAGTTGTCCTAACATCCAGTTGTCCTAACATCAAGTTGTCCTAACATCAAGTCGTCCTAACATCCAGTTGTCCTAAACATCAAGTTGTCCTAAACATCAAGTTGTCCTAAACATCAAGTTGTCCTAAATATCAAGTTGTCCTAACATCAAGTTGTCTAAACATCAAGTTGTCCTAACATCAGGTTGTCCTAAACATCAAGTTGTCCTAAATATCAAGTTGTCCTAACATCAAGTTGTCCTAAATATCAAGTTGTCCTAACATCAAGTTGTCCTAACATCAAGTTGTCCTAACATCAAGTTGTCCTAACATCCAGTTGTCCTAAACATCAAGTTGTCCTAAATATCAAGTTGTCCTAACATCAAGTTGTCCTAACATCAAGTTGTCCTAACATCCAGTTGTCCTAACATCAAGTTGTCCTAAACATCAAGTTGTCCTTAACATCAAGTTGTCCTAACATCAAGTTGTCCTAACATCAGGTTGTCCTAACATCAAGTTGTCCTAACATCAAGTTGTCCTAACATCAAGTTGTCCTAACATCAAGTTGTCCTAACATCAAGTTGTCCTAACATCCAGTTGTCCTAACATCAAGTTGTCCTAAACATCAAGTTGTCCTAAACATCAAGTTGTCCTAACATCAAGTTGTCCTAACATCAGGTTGTCCTAACATCAAGTTGTCCTAACATCAAGTTGTCCTAACATCAAGTTGTCCTAACATCAAGTTGTCCTAAACATCAAGTTGAGGAGGGCTAAAACTCTACCAGCCACGCCTTAATGGGTTCTCATTAAATTTTTATCAATGTTTTATAGACGTTGTTTCAAACAAAAATCATACTTTTATGTATTCATTAGCACTATTCACATCTTTTGAAAATTAAGTCTGGCGTATAGGCCTAGGCATATACATATATATATATATATATATATATATATATATATATATAGATATATATATATATATATATATATATATATATATATATATATACAAATATATATATATATATACAAATATATATATATATATATATATATATATATATATATATATATATATATATATATATATATACAAATATATATATATATACAAATATATATATATATATATATATATATATATATATATATATATATATATATATATATATATATATATATATATATACATGCCGGTTTTTAAAGACAGTTTTAAGACGCCGGACATTAATTGCAAGTGTCCTGTTACAGGATTTTACCGGTTAACCGTTTTGGCATTGGCTGTAATTAAGGTTAATTGGCTCTAATTAAGGTTAATGTGCTGATGGACAAGTCTAATAGCAGCAATCTTTAATTCTTTAATGTCGTTGACTCAAACACCGCTACATTGTTTATGTTGGAAATATTTTAATGAACTTTTTATAGCTAAAGACAATGCTGACGCCATTAAGTAATTAGTTAGGAGGCTATTGGGTAGCATGCCAGTATGGTTGACTTGCGTCTATTCTGACTTGTATTAGCTGACAAGTTATGTAGACAAACTAGTATGTCAATAGACTAGTTGTGTCAATAGACTAGTTGTGTCAATACACTAGTTGTGTCAATACACTAGTTGTGTCAATAGACTAGTTGTGTCAATAGACTAGTTGTGTCAATAGACTTGTTGTGTCAATAGACTAGTTGATTCAATAGACTAGTTGTGTCAATAGACTTGTTGTGTCAATAGACTAGTTGTGTCAATAGACAAGTTGTGTCAATAGACTTGTTGTGTCAATAGACTAGTTGTGTCAATAGACTAGTTGTGTCAATAGACTAGTTGTGTCAATAGACTAGTTGTTTCAATAGGCATGTTGTATCAATAGACGATGAACTGTGGACACCAGTTGTTGTGTCAATAGACAAAAAAATGTTTCAACAGACGACTCGTTGTACCACGAGACAACAGACTGTTTTACTACAAAAATTATTGTGTGAACAGAGTTCCCTGCCAAGAGAAAAGTAGTTTGGTCAATATAAAAACTCAAAATTCTAGTACAAAAAAAAATGTTGTGTAAACAGGGAAATGACAGTGTGAATAGGCAAGTAGTCAGACAAGAATTAGTTTCTTTATGTTTTGGTCCACTAACAAGCCAACGTGGTCACCAAAAAATTTGTTTTTGGTTAACAACAACGCACTTTTATCTGGCTCACTAATTGTTATGAACCCAACATTCTACAAAAAAATGTCGTTATTCACTGTCTCTTCCTTTAGTTTTAGAGTATAGTTTTAATGTCTGGCACAGTAATGACAAAACGTATTGTTGAAAGTCGGATTTTACAAAATTTGACTCAAAGTTTCAATAGTTGAGAAATAATATTGTTGAATGTCTAATTTACCAAGATTTGGCCCAAAGTTTCAATTGTTCACGCGGAGACATTATTAGTGAGGGAAAAAAGTTAACAAAAGGAAGGATATAGGGAATGACTGTTAACAGAAGGAAGGATATAGGGAATGACTGTTAACAAAAGGAACGATATAGGGAATGTAAGGTTAGGTTTGCCTGTCGCCCCTCCTGGGACTTAGGCCGCTGATAAGAGCATCGTTGAGGGATATCGGAGAAAAAGACGGTTAACGAATAGGTAAATGTAGGAAAATTAGCAACCCTTACAGGTAAATTAATGTTTATGTGTTTTATTTCTATTTTATTCCTATTTAAAACATCATTGAACCCCGCGTGATAGGTGTAGTAAAAACAGGTTGACTCTTCATTCTCGGTGATTCGTGACTCCACTGTGACCCCTGACCTAGTGGCTTCACTGTGACCCCTGACCTAGTAACTCCACTGTGACCCCTGACCTAGTGGCTTCATTGTGACCCCTGACCTAGTGGCTCCACTGTGACCTCTGACCTAGGGGCTCCACTGTGACCCCTGACCTAGTGACTCCACTGTGACCCCTGACCTAGTGATCCCACTGTGACCCCTGACCTAGTGGCTCCACTGTGACACCTGACCTAGTAACTCCACTGTGACCCCTGACCTAGTGGCTTCATTGTGACCCCTGACCTAGTGGCTCCACTGTGACCTCTGACCTAGGGGCTCCACTGTGACCCCTGACCTAGTGACTCCACTGTGACCCCTGACCTAGTGATCCCACTGTGACCCCTGACCTAGTGGCTCCACTGTGACACCTGACCTAGTGGCTCCACTGTGACCCCTGACCTAGTGGCTCCACTGTGACCCCTGACCTAGTGATCCCACTGTGACCCCTGACCTAGTGGCTCCACTGTGACCCCTGACCTAGTGGCTCCTCTGTGACCCATGACCTAGTGATCCCACTGTGACCCCTGACCTAGTTGCTCCACTGTGACCTCTGACCTAGTGATCCCACTGTGACCCCTGATCTACTGGCTCCACTGTGACCCCTGACCTAGTGGCATTACTGTGACCCCTGACCTAGTGGCTCCTCTGTGACCCTTTCCCACATTCTCTAATTTAACCATCAGTTTAAATAAAACAGAAAAACAAAACAATTTCAGAAATTATAGAAAAAAAATTATAAAACTCTTCGCCGACTAATTAGAAAATAATATATATAATCTTAACATTAATCTATTTTAATTATGAGCCTTAACATATACATTCTTTAATAGAAATATTTAGCGTGAGTTTAATTTCTTCTTTAAATTACCTTCCCTGGCATTATTATTAAACATTTTATTAAAAATTTTATTGATTAGTTTTATTCGACCCTATTGTAATTAAAATGAATCTATTTTTTTAAACGTATAAGCGAAAATATTATTTGACGTAGATTCCTATAATATGTTTTAGCAGTGCTTCTGTATTTAATATTTGTTTTATGTTTGATTTTTAACGTATGCAAAAGAATAAACACGTCGCCGACGATCGACACATTACTATATTTGTATCGTCATGGCTGCGTTTCATCGATTGTTGCTGTCTTTGTGAGTAGCTCGGTTGGTGAGTGTCTAGGTAGGTGCTCCTAATGATGTGATTTCAAACTTTTTGGGTAAGTCTCTGACCCACTAAAGTGCCTGTCAGATGTTTCACAAGACACATGACTTGACGACACCCTCGTTCCTGCACTGGTCATTTGGGCAGATGGGTCGGTAGTAAGCTGACGCAACGCTGTGACTAGAGCACAGGTACCCATTAGAGCTGGGTGGACTCAGACTAAAGCCAGGCACCCATTAGAGCTGGGTGGACTCAGACTAGCGACTAAATATTTGGATGGGACAAAACAATCGATTAAAAACAAGCAAGTTTATTTCGAAGAAATACTTTACAAATTGTTTAATAAGCATATTTTTTTCTTCACCTTTAAATGGTCGTAAAAACAAGATGAACATGATTCGAATTTTCACGGATAGAAATGTTTGAAATTATTGAAAACATGCCATTACTGGGTGGGAGGTTAATTAAAGGAGCCAATCAGGCAGACAAACAAAGAGCTAATTACACCCGCCAGACGAGGGTGTGGCGGGGACAGCTAAATGTGGAAACCAGCATCACTTCATTAAACCTGGGAAATTACCTTAATTAGGTGCCGAGCGGACCAATGAATTACCGGATTTAAAATACCTCTGCAAAATACGCTCCGGCCTTGGGTGTCTTGAAAATATAAATCTATATCACCCCCCCCCCCCTACCTCTTTGATATTTTAATACAAAGAATATTCTATTTTAGAATAAAAATGAAAGCCTCGCCTTTTACAGGTTGTTTGTTCCACAGTTATAAAACGTGACTCGGGTAAAGCATTCGATCGTGTTGGCTGTAAAGCATATTGACACGTGTGATATTTACCTCGCTAGTGCCTATTGAGGTCATGAACTTGACGAAACAAAACGAAAGTCTTGAGGAAGTGGCCACTGTCCATTGGACGAATTGTTATCACAAAATGTTTGTGTGAAGCCATTCTCCAACCACGGTAAGGAAATAAAGTTAACGCTAAACTTGCATTTAATGAACCTGCCTGTATGACCGTTTAACGATTGTGTGCAAGCCAGGTGGTGTCTAGTGTCAGATGGTGTCTAGTGTCAGATGGTGTCTAGTGTCAGATGGTGTCTAGTATCAAGCCAGATGGTGTCTAGTGTCAAGCCAGATGGTGTCTAGTGTCAGATGGTGTCTAGTATCAAGCCAGATGGTGTCTAGTGTCAGATGGTGTCAGATGGTGTCTAGTGTCAGATGGTGTCTAGTGTCAGATGGTGTCTAGTGTCAAATGGTGTCTAGTGTCTAGCCAGGTGGTGTCTAGTGTCAAGCCAGGGGATCACCTGACCTGTTTCTCCTATGATCGCAAAAAGATAATTTGTCGGAATTAGTAGCCGGTATCGATCTCATTGCTAGAGGGTGAAGGAGGGGAGGGACTGGCGCGGGGGGGGGGGGGTCAAAGAGTGGAGAAAATCGTTCACTTAGCTGGCAGAGATAAGACGTTTAGGTATTGAGAGACAATGTGTTCATGAGAAAACTATGACCTTGACCCGTATACTTGAGACTTTCCAGTTCTGGGAAACACGGGCAGGAGTATGGTGTGGTGGTTTATATATATATATATATATATATATATATATATATATATATATATATATATATATATATATATATATATATATATATATATATATATATATATATATATATATACACATATATTAGCTGCTTAGCCACCATCAATCTTTTTAAAATGTACCAACGGGAAAAAACCCAACACAAATATAAAGGAAAACAATCGCAAACAAAAACACAAACCGGACACGTCTGATTCAACTTAGTGAGCTTCTGTAACGCCGCATCTTATCCATTGTCTATCATACTGTTTAGACCGAACGTAGTCGCCATAGCGCTCACTGGAAAGACCAGGGCGCCAAACGCATCCTGCCGGGGGCCGCCCATGCAAAAGTAGATTTTCCCCCCCCCCCCCACCACCCACCCATTCCCACCACTCAAGTTGTGAAACCGCAATCAACTTTTTTTTAATATACCGTTTATATAGAAAAAACAAAGACCAGAAATCTCCCAAAGAATATTCTCAACAGCTTCCCAAAGTTTCATGGCGATCGGATGAAAGGTGTAGTAACGTATACAAGACAGACACACACACAGACACACACACACACACACACACACACATACATTGCTTTTTATTATATAGATATATTTATATATTTATTTATGCTTTTATAGAATCTGAGGGGGGGGGATTGACAGGGGGTAATTGACAGGGGGGGGAATGTGATGTATCCCTTGTCACTATCCTGCGGTAAGCTCCGCCCACAGTTGAATGGTGTAATCACCCTAAAGACGTTTGACCTCATTATTTTCCTGGCTCTGTTTCCACAACGATCTGTACGCAGGGTAAAAATAGCCACCTTTTTAAAAAACCATTGAGGAAGTTCTGACTTCCCTCCCTTTTTTCCTTCAGTCAGCCCACTGGTCAATGAGTCACGGCAATATTGACTGTACATCAACTTTTGGACTAACGTCAGATTTTATTGACTGTACATCAACTTTTGGACTAACGTCAGATTTTATTGACTGTACATCAACTTTTGGACTAACGTCAGATTTTATTGACTGTACATCAACTTTTGGACTAACGACAGATTTTATTGACTGTACATCAACTTTTGGACTAACGACAGATGTTATTGATTGTACATCAACTTTTGGACCAAAGACGGATTTTATTGATTGTACATCAACTTTTGGACTAACGACAGATTTTATTGACTGTGCATCAACTTTGGACTAACGACGGATTTTATTGACTGTACATCAACTTTTGGACTAACGACGGATTTTATTGACTGTACATCAACTTTTGGACTAACGACGGATTTTATTGATTGTACATCAACTTTTGGACTAACAACAGATTTTATTGACTGTACATCAACTTTTGGACTAACGACGGATTTTATTGACTGTACATCAACTTTTGGACTAACGACGGATTTTATTGACTGTACATCAACTTTTGGACTAACGACGGATTTTATTGACTGTACATCAACTTTTGGACCAAAGACGGATTTTATTGACTGTACATCAACTTTTGGACTAGCAACATACTTTATTGACTGTACATCAACTTTTGGACTAACGACAGATTTGATTGACTGTACATCAATTTTTTGACTAACGACGGATTTTATTGACTGTACATCAACTTTTGGACTAACGACGGATTTTATTGACTGTACATCAACTTTTGGACTAACGACGGATTTTATTGACTGTACATCAACTTTTGGACCAAAGACGGATTTTATTGACTGTACATCAACTTTTGGACTAGCAACATACTTTATTGACTGTACATCAACTTTTGGACTAACGACAGATTTGATTGACTGTACATCAATTTTTTGACTAACGACGGATTTTATTGACTGTACATCAACTTTTGGACTAACGATGTTTTTTATTGACTGTACATCAACTTTTGGACTAACGATGTTTTTTATTGACTGTACATCAACTTTTGGACTAACGACGGATTTTATTGACTGTATATCAACTTTTGGACTAACGACGGATTTTATTGATTGTACATCAACTTTTGGACCAAAGAGGAAGTGGTTGTGTCCAGTCACTGCGACCAAGAGCGACTACAGACAGACTGACCCTTGACCCCGAACGGAAGGAGTCAACTATCTCAAACTGAACCCATGACCCAGGTCACATTAAAGTTCGGACTATTGCGTCATCAGCAGCCGGAGAACATCCTTGACCTTCCAGGATCGATTACCCAGCTGATTGGGCGAACGATTTAAGAGCCTCGTTGTGAGCCCGAGTTAACTGTCGTTGACTAAAGCCCTCGTCTGCTGCAACAGTTCACAGTTTTAAAATTCCCGGATGTGACGTCACAGGCATTGTCCACACGTCTCTCGGGGTTTGACTGGTTGGACTTGGTGATGGTTCTCATGGTTACTGCTGACAGTTAGGTCATGAAGGTCACTGCTAAGAGTTAGGCCATGAAGGTAATTGCTAAGAGTTAGGTCATGAAGGTTTCTGCTAAGAGTTAGGTCATGAAGGTCACTACGCCTCTGCACTGTTTACGAGCTTATTTATTGATATTTAGAAGAGCCTCTGTTATTTACACAGTATCAAACTCAAGTGTAAACGAGCCTTTGTTTCATTTAGTCCTGTGTTGTGTAACTTGTTTGTGTTTGCTCGTCTTTAAGGTTGCGCGACGCACTGGATCACCCGTAAAGGTGTGTCCGTGAATTCATGAAGATATGCCTGAAAGAAACACTGGCACCCAGTCTATAAAGGTGTCTTCAGCTAACCATCACAACAAAGATGGAACCCAGTTTATAAAGGTGTCTTCAACTAACCATCATGACAAAGATGGCACCCAGTCTATAAAGGTGTCTTCAGCTAACCATCCCAACAAAGGTGGCACCCATCCAATCATCAAGACAAAGATGGCACCCAGTCTATAAAGGTGTCTTCAGCTAACCATCCCAACAAAGGTGGCACCCAGTCTATAAAGGTGTTTTCAACTAACCATCCCAACAAAGGTGGCACCCAGTCTATAAAGGTGTCTTCAGCTAACCATCACGACAAAGATGGCACCCAGCCAACCATCACGACAAAGATGGCACCCAGCTAACCATCACGACAAAGATGGCACCCAGCCAACCTTCACGACAAAGGTGGCACCCAGCCAACCATCACGACAAAGATGGCACCCAGTCTATAAAGGTGTTTTCAACTAACCATCACGACAAAGATAGCACCCAGCCAATAAAGGTGTCTTCAGCTAACCATCACGACAAAGATGGCACCCAGCCAACCATCACGACAAAGGTGGCACCCAGCTAACCATCACGACAAAGATGGCACCCAGCCAACCATCACGACAAAGATGGCACCCAGCCAACCATCACGACAAAGATGGCACCCAGCCAACCATCACGACAAAGATGGCACCCAGCCTATAAAGGTGTCTACAGCTAACCATCACGACAAAGGTGGCACCCAGCCAACCATCACGACAAAGATGGCACCCAGCCAACCATCACGACAAAGATGGCACCCAGCCAACCATCACGACAAAGATGGCACCCAGCCAACCATCACGACAAAGATGGCACCCAGCCAACCATCACGACAAAGATGGTACCCAGCCAACCATCACGACAAAGATGGCACCCAGCCAACCATCACGACAAAGGTGGCACCCAGCTAACCATCACGACAAAGATGGCACCCAGCCTATAAAGGTGTCTACAGCTAACCATCACGACAAAGGTGACACCCAGCCAACCATCACGACAAAGATGGCACCCAGCCAACCATCACGACAAAGATGGCACCCAGCCAACCATCACGACAAAGATGGCACCAAGCCAACCATCACGACAAAGGTGGCACCCAGCCAACCATCACGACAAAGATGGCACCCAGCCAACCATCACGACAAAGATGGCACCCAGCCTATAAAGGTGTCTACAGCTAACCATCACGACAAAGGTGGCACCCAGCCAACCATCACGACAAAGGTGGCACCCAGCCAACCATCACGACAAAGGTGGCACCCAGCCAACCATCACGACAAAGGTGGCACCCAGCCAACCATAACGACAAAGATGGCACCCAGCTAACCATCACGACAAAGGTGGCACCCAGCCAACCATCACGACAAACGTGGCAACCAGTTAACCATCACGACAAAGATGGCACCCAGCCTATAAAGGTGTCTACAGCTAACCATCACGACAAAGGTGGTACCCAGCCAACCATCACGATAAAGATGGCACCCAGCCAACCATCACGACAAAGGTGGCACCGAGGCAACCATCACGACAAAGATGGCACCCAGCCAACCATCACGACAAAGATGGCACCCAGCCAACCATCACGACAAAGATGGCACCCAGCCAACCATCACGACAAAGGTGGCACCCAGCCAACCATCTCGACAAAGGTGGCACCCAGCTAACCATCACGACAAAGATGGCACCCAGCCTATAAAGGTGTCTACAGCTAACCATCACGATAAAGGTGGCACCAGCCAACCATCACGACAAAGATGCCACCCAGCCAACCATCACGACAAAGGTGGCACCCAGCAGACATTACTGCGAGACCCGTCCAAAAAAAAGATCGTGCCCTCATTCCACCTTATTCGCCCCACCACAGCCCCCACACTCCCACCCCACAAATCCCTCACTCCACAAACCTCTCACCCCTACGCCCCCCCTCCCCTAGTGTTTTGATCCCTGCAGTGATAGCTCCTTAAACTCCCATTAGCCGGTCCGACTATCTGCTCCTGTCTCCCATTAGCCGGTCCGACTATCTGCTCCTGTAGGATTTGTGGGGGATATCAATAAGATGACCCGCCATATTTAACGGACCCCCTTTTAGCCAGCGGAAGTCGATACGCTGGTTGCACTTTTAGAAAAGTGCATTCGGCTTTTTTTTTTAACTTTTAACACATCGATGTCACCAGATAAATGTATTCTCGTCAATAAAACATTTGGGGTTCCCAAAAATTCCACCCAAATCACAAAATGCCAGGATTTTCTGCCGCTAATCGGAAGTTGAAATTTTAACTCTCAATGTCAAGGCCTCTAGGCATTATTTTCCTCATTGGACTCTAAAGGGTGAACTAGTTGGGACATTGTGTTGAATGTATTCCCACACAGTGTATGGAGGTGTGTGGGACGGTGTGGTCAAGCCTGCTCACATCGACACACACTGTGGCTGTGGTGTGGTGTGGTGTGGTGTGGCTGTGGTGTGGTGAAATATTTCAGCATCCATAAAAACTTTATTGGGCGGCAGTTAACTGAAGTTTCAAATAATTTAACCACGGTCAAATCTCATGGGGCCATCGTCAAATTTGGTGATTGGCTTGATACTGTCAAATTTGATTTGTAAAGAATTTACGAGATTATGTGAAGAACTACCGAGATTATGAGAAGAACTAGCGAGATTATGTGAAAAACTAACGAAATAATGTGAAGAACTAACGAGACTATGAGAAGAACTAACGAGACTATATAAAGAACTAACGAGACTATGAGAAGAACTAACGAGACTATATAAAGAACTAACGAGACTATGAGAAGAACTAACGAGACTATATAAAGAACTAACGAAATAATGTGAAGAACTAACGAGACTATATAAAGAACTAACGAGACTGTGTGAAGAACTAACGAGACTGTGTATAACGAATGCCTCTCAAATGAAATCCCAGTTGATTTCGTTGAATCGACCAGTTCTTCAGCTGATACAGACCAGACATAGTTGTAAACCATTTAAATATTTATATCAAGCCAGCTTATACACCATAGCGACGGCTTTATACTACAGCATATCCCCCATATTATTCAATATACCGTATGGAATAAATGTTTTTACAAAAGTTTTTAAAAAATGAATGCACAATTCAAACAAAATGAATAGTATTGTAATATTTGTTAAATAGTTGATGTGTTTCAAATATTTGTTAAAAAGTTGATATGTTTCAAATATTTGTTAAAAAGTTGATGTTTCAAATATTTGTTAAAAAGTTGATATGTTTCAAATATTTGTTAAAAAGTTGATGTTTCAAATATTTGTCAAAAAGTTGATGTTTCAAATATTTGTTAAAAAGTTGATATGTTTCAAATATTTGTTAAAAAGTTGATGTTTCAAATATTTGTTAAAAAGTTGATGTTTCAAATGTTACGTCAATCTAGGACGTGTTAGACGTCAACTCATACGTCTTATGTACGTCTTATGTTATGGCTGCTTCACCGCTGTAGGAATGACGTCTACCGGACACATATAAGCAACACACATACATTTAGAACAGTCAACAACACAAATATCTTCGACTAATATTTTTAGCCTTGACTAATATCTTAAGCCTTTGACTAATATCATATTTTATCCTAATATCTAAAAGCTGAGAGGTTCAGAGATGATGGAGAACTTAAAGATTCGGAGTTTTGTTAAAAATAATGTTGAATGTTTTAAATGTATAAACTAAATTTTATTTAAAGAAGGAAAATATAAATAAAGTAATATTCGAATATAGAAACACATTTTCAATTATGCATATGGAAAAGTGTTTATGATTGTGACAAGAACAATAATTATCGTCACATGCCACATATTTTAACTACGGATAGTACACAAAACTAATGGCGTCATCTTCCAATTTTAGAATATGAAGAAATAAACTATTTCATTCACATTTGATTTAGATCTAGATCTAGATTCTATAAATCTACTTATCACGAAGTACGCTGAAATGAATACAATTTTTCTCGGTGAAACTAATAAAAATTACTTTAAAAAACAACATGATGACAATAGGACTGCCGTATTTTTAACGGAATCATGTACGTCTCTTAATCAGTGTGTGCATTTAATTTGGTGTTGTGTTGACAAATAATATATATCATTTGGTTTTAATTTTTCTAATGTGTATTGTTAGATATGTTATTTTAAATGTGACAAATGTGTAGCTATTTTGTCATTTCTTTGCTTTCTCACCAATATCGTTCAACGTGTAGTAAAGCACATTTGGTTTTGACCAACAACTATTTTATAAATTATTTTTCCCAAATAAGTCAAACAGAAAAAATACCTAGGCCTATAATTCACGTGAAATTGGTACCCATAGCTAATACTTTATGTGTTGTGTATTCAGCAAGTGCAAACCAACATAAAATTAATAAAATTTAAAAACATTTAGTTTGAATTATGTAGGTTTTTATTCCATTATACTTAAAACATTTAACAGAATTAAGTTAAATTTAATTGAATGCCCCGACCTACTCAGTTTGTTTTTTGTCGTGTTTTTCTAATACAAGATTTACATCAACATGAAACTGGAAAAACACATAGTTGATATTATGATTTGCTGCCCTCAACTCATCGCAACAATAGTTGAACCATCCTTACTGCTGATATGATTTGCTGAACTCAACTCATCGCAAAAATAGTTCAACCATCCTTACTGCTGATATGATTTGCTGAACTCAACTCATCTAAACAATAGCTCAACCATCCTTCCTGCCTACATTAATCACGTTCATTGCATAACAAGCATAGGATCAAGACCAAATGCCGACAAGGTAATAAGGTCAACATAGACGTAATACGTCAACAACTCACAATGTGGATGGACAAGGCCGACAGAGAAAAAGACGACAAGGTAATAAGGTCAACATAGACGCGATACGTCAACAACTCACAATGTGGATGGACAAGACCGACTGAGAAAAAGCCGACAGACCTACGGGAACAACATACACAACACAATTTTGTGCCTAGATTTTATTTTATAATTATTTTTTTTACTGGATATTCAAATAAATGTAAAAAATTGAGGCTGTTCTTTAAATTATCAAACAGCATTTTACTTAAGAAGATCAAATTCAGTTTATTATTATAAATCATAATGCTTTTAAAATTTATAAATACACCAATAAAAAAAACTCTAATTTATAAACACCCACAATTTTGCAATGCTCAAGTAAATCAAAACATTTTTGAGACTTCTTTTTAACTTTTTCTCCTTTTAACAGATACATGGTTCGCCTACCGAACTCTACCGTAGCCAATACCGTCCCAAAAAGTACAAAGCTTGTCGTTGTAGTTGGAGACGATTCGGTTGACTGGAGTCTGGAAATACATGGCCTGCCAGCCGGTGGTGCTGCTGTACCTGGGCCACTCTAGAACGTCTGCAGCACACGTGACTCCCCCGCCCCGTCCCCCGGGCTGCAGGATTTCGAACAACGAGACATCGCTTTGACCTGATCTCACAACTTCCGGTTTCGTCGGTCGCCGTCTAGCAGGTTGAAGGTCACGTGGTCTGGCGGGCAGCCAACCAGCGGGCTGACGGTTGGGGTCGCCGGTCCAGGCGAAGTTGGTCCAGTAGGTCATCATGCTTGAGCTCAGCAGCTCCTCGTCTGGCGTGAAGGTGAAGTTGGCCAGGTAGGCGGTGTGGAACACGTACACCACCTCCACCCCGTGGCAAGCTCGACCTGGGGGGTCAAGGTCAGGTCAACATTAAATCATGACGGTCAAGTTGCCCAGGTAGGCGGTGTGGAACACGTACACCACCTCCACCCCGTGACAAGCTCGACCTGGGGGGTCAAGGTCAACATTAAATCATGAAGGTCAAGTTGCCCAGGTAGGCGGTGTGGAACACGTACACCACCTCCACCCCGTGACAAGCTCGACCTGGGGGGTCAAGGTCAGGTCAACATTAAATCATGAAGGTCAAGTTGCCCAGGTAGGCGGTGTGGAACACGTACACCACCTCCACCCCGTGGCAAGCTCGACCTGGGGGGTCAAGGTCAACATTAAATCATGAAGGTCAAGTTGCCCAGGTAGGCGGTGTGGAACACGTACACCACCTCCACCCCGTGGCAAGCTCGACCTGGGGGGTCAAGGTCAACATTAAATCATGAAGGTCAAGTTGCCCAGGTAGGCGGTGTGGAACACGTACACCACCTCCACCCCGTGACAAGCTCGACCTGGGGGGTCAAGGTCAGGTCAACATTAAATCATGAAGGTCAAGTTGCCCAGGTAGGCGGTGTGGAACACGTACACCACCTCCACCCCGTGGCAAGCTCGACCTGGGGGGGTCAAGGTCAACATTAAATCATGAAGGTCAAGTTGCCCAGGTAGGCGCTGTGGAACACGTACACCACCTCCACCCCACGGCAAGCTCGACCTTGGGGGTCAAGGTCAACATTAAATCATGAAGGTCAAGTTGCCCAGGTAGGCGCTGTGGAACACGTACACCACCTCCACCCCGTGGCAAGCTCGACCTGGGGGGTCAAGGTCAACATTAAATCATGGATTAACTTGTTTTATTCTAAAGCAACCAAAACAAGTACAAAGTGAGAGGATTTTAAAAAGCCTTGTCAACTCACACACTTTTGCCATTTCTCAGATACGCATTTTGTCATTTCTAAGTCAAATGTCATTAACCTTGTCAATTTTAAGCCACTCACAAACGTTTCGCATTTCTCTGACCTACCTTGGCCACACGTGTAGGCTAAGGCCACACGTGTAGACTAAGGCCACACAGTTCTCTGACCTACCTTGGCCACACGTGTAGACTAAGGCCACACAGTTCTCTGACCTACCTTGGCCACACGTGTAGACTAAGGCCACACAGTTCTCTGACCTACCTTGGCCATACGTATAGACTAAGGCCACACAGTTCTCTGACCTACCTTGGCCACACGTGTAGGCTAAGGCCACACAGTTCTCTGACGTACCTTGACCACACGTGTAGGCTAAGGCCACACAGTTCTATGACCTGGCCACACGTGTAGACTAAGGCCACACAGTTCTCTGACCTACCTTGGCCACACGTGTAGGCTAAGGCCACACAGTTCTCTGACGTACCTTGACCACACGTGTAGACTAAGGCCACACAGTTCTCTGACCTACCTTGGCCACACGTGTAGACTAAGGCCACACAGTTCTCTGACCTACCTTGACCACACGTGTAGACTAAGGCCACACAGTTCTCTGACCTACCTTGGCCATACGTGTAGACTAAGGCCACACAGTTCTCTGACCTACCTTGGCCACACGTGTAGACTAAGGCCACACAGTTCTCTGACCTACCTTGGCCACACGTGTAGACTAAGGCCACACATTAAGATATAAAGAATGGCCAGTTCTCACCAGACATGGCCGTCAAGGCCAAGCCTCTCCACCCAGATGATCCCCAATAACCTCGCGGACAAATTGCTAACGTGATGGAATCGGTGACGTATGGGCTGGAGAGTATGGTCAAATAACCTTCATCAGACCTTCAAACAGACGCAGCTTTTAGCGCCGTTACTCGCGAGACTTCGTTTGTTCGAGTCATATGAGGTTACGGTTTCCGCTTCTCTGAGAGTAATATGTAGGCACCAGGTCTTCTAGTGCTACTAGACGTACCGTTACAGTAGGTAGCAGGTCCCTAGTGCTACTAGACGTACAGTTACAGTAGGTAGCAGGTCCCTAGTGCTACTAGACGTACCGTTACAGTAGGTAGCAGGTCCCCACCCAGGGAAGGAGAGGGCGTGGTCGAAGACGTAGAACCAGACGTCCTGCAGACCCCGGGTCAGCGCTGTACGGGTCAGGTTCCGGGTCGGGCACTTGAAGACCAGGTCGGTGCTGATGTTGACCAGCACCTCCCTCTGGTCACGTGACGAGGCGGTGGGCGGGTAGTGCTGCACGATCTGGGGGGGGGGGGGGGGGCGAGAGAGATATGCATTAGATGTGCTCACCTCCGACATAGCCTAACTGTAACACCTGACCTACCTGTAACACCTGACCCACCTGTAGCCACCGACCCCCGGCAGGACTGACCCACCTATAACCATCGATCCCTCTCTCCCTCCTGCAGGACTGACCCACCTGTAACACCTGACCCACCTGTAACACCTGACCCACCTGTAACACCTGACCCACCTGTAACACCTGACCCACCTGTAACACCTGACCCACCTGTAACACCTCACCCACCTGTAACACCTGACCCACCTGTAACACCTGACCCACCTGTAACACCTGACCCACCTGTAACACATGACCCACCTGTAACACCTGACCCACCTGTAGCCACAACCCACCTGTAACACCTGACCCACCTGTAACACCTGACCCACCTGTAACACCTGACCAACCTGTAACACATGACCCACCTGTAACACCTGACCCACCTGTAACACCAGACACCCCCCCTCCTGCAGGACTGACCCACCTGTAACACCTGACCCACCTGTAACACCTGACCCACCTGTAACACCTGACCCACCTGTAACACCTGACCCACCTGTAACACCTCACCCACCTGTAACACCTGACCCACCTGTAACACCTGACCCACCTGTAACACCTGACCCACCTGTAACACCTGACCCACCTGTAACACCTGACCCACCTGTAGCCACAACCCACCTGTAACACCTGACCCACCTGTAACACCTGACCCACCTGTAACACCTGACCCACCTGTAACACCAGACACCCCCCCTCCTGCAGGACTGACCCACCTGTAACACCTGACCCACCTGTAACACCTGACCCACCTGTAGCCACAACCCACCTGTAACACCTGACCCACCTGTAACACCTGACCCACCTGTAACACCTGACCCACCTGTAACACCTGACCCACCTGTAACACCTGACCCACCTGTAGCCACAACCCACCTGTAACACCTGACCCACCTGTAACACCTGACCCACCTGTAACACCTCACCCACCTGTAACACCTGACCCCCTGTAGCACCAGACCCCCCCCCCCGACAGGACTGGCCCGCCTGTAACACCTGACCCACCTGTAACACCTGACCCACCTGTAACACCTGACCCACCTGTAACACCTGACCCACCTGTAACACCTCACCCACCTGTAACACCTCACCCACCTGTAACACCTGACCCCCTGTAGCACCAGCCCCCCCCCCCCTGCAGGACTGACCCACCTGTAGCAACTGGCCTGGCCTGGTGACCCCTATCAGCGCCAAGTAGTCCTCAATGTCCATGCTCTTGTTGTAGCTGCCGTAGATGTAGAGGACCGTCTCCTCGCGGGTGTTGCCCACCACCATTGGCTTCCTGCTGAACTCACCTCGGCTGTACACGTCCAGAGGCTGGCCTGACCAAGGTCAAGGTAAACAGGTCAGTAAAGCGGTGCATACAGGGAGAGGTCTGCTAACAGTCTGATACAGGCCATGTCCCCGGCGCTAATTGTCGTGTTGACTCACCAGTGACCAGCTGACCGACTCACTCACCCTTGACCAGCTGACCGACTCACTCACCCTTGACCAGCTGACCGACTCACTCACCCTTGACCGCTGACCGACTCACTCACCCGTGACCAGCTGACCGACTCACTCACCCTTGACCAGCTGACCGACTCACTCACCCTTGACCAGCTGACCGACTCACTCACCCTTGACCAGCTGACCGACTCACTCACCCTTGACCAGCTGACCGACTCACTCACCCGTGACCAGCTGACCGACTCACTCACCCTTGACCGCTGACCGACTCACTCACCCGTGACCAGCTGACCGACTCACTCACCCTTGACCAGCTGACCGACTCACTCACCCGTGACCAGCTGACCGACTCACTCACCCTTGACCGCTGACCGACTCACCCGTGACCAGCTGACCGACTCACTCACCCGTGACCAGCTGACCGACTCACTCACCCGTGACCAGCTGACCATCGATGTACGGGTTGAACGGCTCAAACATCTCCAGGAACTTCAAGGACGCGACCTTGGCCCGGGTGTCAAAGGCGGCCTTGGCTACGTCATCAGCTGACCTACTTCTGAGACACGTCACATCTGGAGCAGACGAGAACATTTTGTCAGACGTATTTGACCAGCGGGTCACGTCGGTGACGTAATGATTGACAGGTTAATTTCATCCAACCAATTTAGATGGGCGTGTCAAAACTGAGTGCTAGAAACTAATTTGATGAAGTTAGCCAATCACGTGATCTGATATAGGCCAAGCTTCAGGACAAACAATATCTGCCCCATACACAAGGAAGTGTTGGACAATATCTGCCCCATACACAAGGAAGTGTTGGACAATATCTGCCCCATACTTAAGGATCTGTTGGACAATATCTGCCCCACACACAAAGTTTGATTCAGTAAAAAATTCTCCCTCTCTCGTACGCCCACCTACAAAAGCCAATGAACTCAGCCCCCCCCCCCCCCCCCACCCTAACCCGTCCCTTGTCATTAGCCACAATATGCAGGTGAAACATCACACCAAATGATCACTTCTTATTTATCACAAATGTAATTATTTTAAACAAACAAATTACGGGCAAATTTTGCTTTTTGTTGAAATGTAGGAAAGAAGATCAGGAAAATATTTTTGTTAGGAATCTTATCTTTGTAAAAACTTGGTTCTAATCATTCACTGGCATTTTTTTTGTTCACTGAACAGCGCACTTTTAGCTGCATGCACAGTTACATAGATGGTGTGTCTTATATCGATGTTGGAAAGGTGGTTGGTGTATGCCATAGGGGTGGGTTAGTGTGTGCCACAGAGGTGGGTTGCTGTATGTCTTACAGTGTCATATGGCATAGCATTGGATGTATAAGATCTCACAGCGACAGAGCCAGTGCAACCCCTACCCTCCACCTGACAACCCAGCCAGTACAACCCTTACCTTCCACCTGACAACCCAACAACCCAGCCAGTACAACCCCTACCATCCACCTGACAACCCAACAACCCAGCCAGTACAACCCCTACCATCCACCTGACAACCCAACAACCCAGCCAGTACAACCCCTACCATCCACCTGACAACCCAACAACCCAGCCAGTACAACCCCTACCATCCACCTGACAACCCAACAACCCAGCCAGTACAACCCCTACCATCCACCTGACAACCCAACAACCCAGCCAGTACAACCCTTACCTTCCACCTGACAACCCAGCCAGTACAACCCTTACCTTCCACCTGACAACCCAACAACCCAGCCAGTACAACCCCTACCATCCACCTGACAACCCAACAACCCAGCCAGTACAACCCCTACCATCCACCTGACAACCCAACAACCCAGCCAGTACAACCCTTACCTTCCACCTGACAACCCAGCCAGTACAACCCTTACCTTCCACCTGACAACCCAGCCAGTACAACCCTTACCTTCCACCTGGCAACCCAGCCAGTACAACCCTTACCTTCCACTTGACAACCCACCCAGCCAGTACAACCCTTACCTTCAACCTGACAACCCAATGCCTCAGCCAACAGCCCACCCAGTACAAAAGCCTCGGCGTAAGTCTTGTAGGGAAGGGCAATGGGCGAACTCTCGATGATGACCTTGTGGAAAAGGTCAGCACTCTCTGCTGACGTCATGTGCTGCAGGGTTGACTGGGCGCCGGCACTCTGGCCGAACAAGGTCACCTACCAGGACATACAAAAGTTGAAGGTCACCTACAAGGACATACACATGTTGAAGGTCACCTACAAGGACACACAAAAGTTGAAGGTCACATATAAGGTTATACACATGTTGAAGGTCACCTACAAGGACACACAAAAGGTGAAGGTCACCTACAAAGACATACAAAAGTTGAAGGTCATCTACAAAGACATACAAAAGTTGAAGGTCGCCAACAAGGACATAGAACAGTTGAAGGTCATCTACAAGTACAATACACTTTTTTTTTTTGGCTTAGATTTGCTGTATAAAACAAAATTATTTTTATCATTTGGGCTGTGTTTAAAAACGATTCAATTATCCAGAAATTATTTTAACGAAACGACCTGGTTCGGATTCCCGCCAAACGACCGGATGTTGTCTCTGATCCACTTGAGAGCCTCGATCTGGTCGTACAAGCCGTAGTTCCCTCGGGCGTCTTCCTGTCTGCTGCCCGTCACTAGGAAACCCAGGGCACCTGTGGGCAGACAACAAGTGCCGTTAAACTCACTCCACATGGATCATCGCCCCTGTGGGAACAGATTTCTCTCCCTGATTAACGTTATGTGAATGGGAAGCCTGGGTGGCTTCCCTTGATTACTATTTTTATATTTGGGTTAGTGCCCTTGTAAACGATTCGGTTATAAGTGGGCTCGTGGGTAACGACGCCATTTTATTATTGATCTTGTGGGGGGGGGGGGGGGGGTAATATTTTGCAATAGCGAATAATACAGTTTGCAAAAAAGATAACTGCTGCTTCAGACATATTGGTGGCTCTGATTTAGACACAATTTGTGTATGAAATTAAACTGCTTCAGACATATCGATGGCTCTGATTTAGATACAATTTGTGTATGAAATTAAACTGCTTCAGACATATTGATTAGTCCAGTTTAGACCTAATTTGTTTGTTAAATTGAACTCAGAAATAGAACTAGTTATAATATGAAGCAACCTCAATTCCGCCAGCACAACGCCAACATAACGCCAGCATAACGCCAGCCTAACGCCAGCCTAACGCCAGCATAACGCCAGCATAACGCCAGCATAACACCAGCATAACACCAGCATAACGCCAGCATAACACCAGCATAACGCCAGCATAACGTAGTCCATATCGACGCCTACAAGAGCTAGGACGATTTGGAAAGATGTAAATATTACAATGATCAGTATCACATAGACGATCTACTTTGACTTTATTAGAGGAAATATTACAATGATCAGTATTACATGGACGATCTACTTGACTTAATTACAGTAAATATTACAATGATCAGTATCACATGGACGATCTACTTTGACTTTATTAGAGTAAATATTACAATGATCAGTATCACATGGACGATCTACTTAGACTTCGGACTGAAGAACATAGAGATCTAAATCTATAATGGGCCACGTTCGCACCTCTCTCTGTCTCTCTCTGTCCGCAAAATATTTTCGCCGGACATCACATCAGAATCTACAGCGATATATCGAGAAATTTTTACGGACTTTTGTTGAAAATAATATGGTAAATGTTTTAAATGTATAACCACAATTTTTTTTAAAGAAGAAAAATAAAAAATAAAGGCGTATTCGAATGTAGAGAAACAGTATTATTTATGCAACCGGTAAAGCATTTATAGATGTGAAAAAGAACGCATTAAACTGTGACGTCACTAATGTTTATACATTAACTAATGACGTCATCTGCCGTGTTTAAAAAAAAAAAAAATCTGCCGTGTTTAGAATAGAAAGAAATGAACCATTTCATTCAAATTTGATTTAGATCTACGTACACTATGAAATGGTTCCCAGAAAGAACCGCAACGGAAAAAAGCGCAACGGAAAAAAGCGCAAATCAAAAAGCGCAACGGAAATAAGCGCACACGGAAAAAAGCGCAAAGAGAAAAAAGCGCACACAGAAAAAAGCGCAAAGAGAAAAAAGCGCAAACGGAAAAAAGCGCAAACAGAAAAAAGCGCAAACGGAAAAAAGCGCAAATAGAAAAAAGCGCACACGGAAAAAAGCGCAAAGAGAAAAAAGCGCAAACAGAAAAAAGCGCAAAGAGAAAAAAGCGCACACAGAAAAAAGCGCAAACAGAAAAAAGCGCAAATGGAAAAAAGCGCAAAGAGAAAAAAGCGCAAACGGAAAAAAGCGCAAACAGAAAAAAGCGCACACGGAAAAAAGCGCAAACGGAAAAAAGCGCAAACGGAAAAAAGCGCAAACGGAAAAAAGCGCAAACGGAAAAAAGCGCAAACGGAAAAAAGCGCAAACAGAAAAAAGCGCACACAGAAAAAAGCGCAAACAGAAAAAAGCGCAAACGGAAAAAAGCGCAAACAGAAAAAAGCGTACACAGAAAAAAGCGCAAACGGAAAAAAGCGCAAACAGAAACAGAAAAATGCGCAACCAGAAAAAACACAACGAAAAATGTTTGCGCTTTTTTCTGTGTGCGCTTTTTTCCGTTTGCGCTTTTTTCCGTTTGCGCTTTTTTCTGTTTGCGCTTTTTTCTGTGTGCGCTTTTTTCTGTTTGCGCTTTTTTCCGTTTGCGCTTTTTTCCGTTTGCGCTTTTTTCCGTTTGCTCTTTTTTCCGTTTGCGTTTTTTTCCGTGTGTGCTTTTTTCTCTTTGCGCTTTTTTCCGTTTGCGCTTTTTTCTGTTTGCGCTTTTTTCTGTGTGCGCTTTTTTCTCTTTGCGCTTTTTTCTGTTTGCGCTTTTTTCTCTTTGCGCTTTTTTCCGTGTGCGCTTTTTTCTCTTTGTGCTTTTTTCCGTTTTCGCTTTTTTCTGTTTGCGCTTTTTTCTGTGTGCGCTTTTTTCTCTTTGCGCTTTTTTCCGTGTGCGCTTTTTTCCTTTGCGCTTTTTGTTTTGCGCTTTTTTCCGTTGCGGTTTTTTCCGTTGCGGTTCTTTCCGGCCACCCTATGAAATGTACACAATACAATTTTTCCGGCCTAAACTCATAAAATTTATTTTATTTATTTGGATTCTAGATCTAGAATCTAGAGATTCTAGATCTAGACTAGATCTAAATCTACAAATCTACGCAATAACTAGATCGAGACGTAGACGCTAAGATCTAGATTTAGACTCTATCTTCTCTAAAATCTATTCCAAAAATAAATTTCTATATTAGGACTAAACTATTTCAAGACATAATTATTTTATACAAAATCTTTGTTTGGAACTGGCTAATTTGGGATAAAAAAATTAATTTGAAAGAATAGGCATATTTGCGTAAGTTAAGATTTTGAAATACATCTTTCATTCTCCGAGTTTTATAAGGTGCTTATATAGCGGAGATGATAGTGTACTTAAACCCACGCAGGTGGTGCGGGTTCGAGACGCACCAAGACAACTTGGTTAATCTATTTTTTTTTTATTTTGCTCGGGCTAAACTTTAAAAAAAATTCTATTAGGATATTCTATTAGAAAAACTAGACTTACACAGATGTAGACCCTACCTAGATCTAGAATCTACTCAAACAATACATTTCTATACTAAAGTATTTCAGGCCTTAATTACTTTATTGAAATCTTTGTTTATCTTTGCAATTTGCTAATCTCTATATTATATAAAGCAAAGTTGTCGGATGTCCGATAGGGCACTTCCCGGCGCCGCATGCGCTCCAAATTTGGCAGGATCTTGCCTTGGGGCGACAGAACACGAGGGCCGGTTGGCCGAAAAGTCTACGATGAGGGGGTCAAAACTGACCTCGACTGACCGGCGCCTTATATGAGCTATAAATAAAAAAAAATTGTCCACTCCTGAGGTCGTAGACCGACCCTCGGGCGAATTAATTAAGCATTCAAATTCTCAATGTTTTCGAAAGCCTAAGCGAAGCTGGGCAGCATGCCTAGTTAAGTCATAAGTACAGTAAAATAGATTCAAAGTATGTATGGGTCTCACCACCAATTTAAAGTATGGGGGTCCGGCCAATTTAAAATATGGGGGTACGGCCAACTTAAAATATGGGGGTACGGCCAACTTAAAGTATGGGGTACGGCCAACTTAAAGTATGGTGGTACGGCCAACTTAAAGTATGGGGGTACGGCCAACTTAAAGTATGGGGTACGGCCAACTTAAAGTATGGGGGTACGGCCAACTTAAAGTATGGGGGTACGGCCAACTGATGAAACCCGAGCTCTTGATTTGACCCATGTTAAGGACACCCCACTTGACCCACTTTAAGGACACCCCACTTGACCCACTTTAAGGACACCCCACTTGACCCACTTTAAGGACAGCCCACTTGACCCACTTTAAGGACACCCCACTTGACCCACTTTAAGGACAGCCCACTTGACCCACTTTAAGGACACCCCACTTGACCCACTTTAAGGACAGCCCACTTGACCCACTTTAAGGACACCCCACTTGATCCACTTTAAGGACACCCCACATGACCCACTTTAAGGACACCCCACTTGACCCACTTTAAGGACAGCCCACTTGACCCACTTTAAGGACACCCCACTTGACCCACTTTAAGGACAGCCCACTTGACCCACTTTAAGGACACCCCACTTGATCCACTTTAAGGACACCCACTTAACCTATGTTAAGGACACCACCCTAAAATAACCAGACAAATATAAATCAAATCGATTTTAAAAGCGGATAATTTTAATGAAACGTTTTACATTTGAAATTGCCGGGATACATCGGTGCCAATATCGAGTTCTTGCTTCTAGCGGTGTCTGCTTGGTAATGGAGATTCCCGATTTCTTTTTATACCCGCAGCAAGGATTAGCAGTAAAAATATTTAAACAAATTATAGACGGATAAAATCGGTGGGGGGGGGGGGGGGGGGGTGGCGACAGAACAGTGTGGGGGACAGTGTGGGGGACAGGGATGTAAGCTGTAATCCTGCTCGTCAGAACTCCAAGCTGTGTGGGCAAGGGTTAACGATTGGAAACTTTATAAAATTATATTTAGAACATTTAAATTTATTAAAACAAAGAATCCATCTGCAATAGACATTAAAGATTGAAAGATAAAAATAAAATAACAATGAAATGTGGCTGAAAATTTGCTTGAATCACGTGACCTTGTATTCGATCGTTGCCGACTTTACAGACCTGAAGAAGGTTTCGATGTTATTGGTCAATTTCAAACTGTATAAATCAAACCAAACTTCCTAACAAGCGTTTCCCGTTTTGGCCAAGATTTATCTTGCTCAGTTTACTTTGGCCAAGATTTATCTTGCTCAGTCTACTTTGGCCAGAATTTTTTTTGTGTGGAGCATTCGCTTCCTGGCACGTGTTGACGTCACAACACGCGAGTTTAGGCAAAATGTCCAACCTTGACCTTGATTGGAAATAAACATTTCATGATTGATGAAGAAACGACATTTTCATGACAGATGAAACAACATTTTCTTGACAGATGAAACAACGACGCTCAACCACCACCACCACCACCAGCAACAGCTAACTGTTAAACCACGGACCGGCTGAAATGGTTTTGAACCCAGGTCTTGAACAAACATCAAACGCGGCCGATGATTTTTTTTCAATTCTCAACAATGTCACGTGATATTCGCGAATGTCGGATTTAAGTCATGAAAGAAATGTTGCATATTTCTAGCAGACATGTGATGCAACTCGGACTAGGCGAAAAACAGATTTCAAAATGTACATCTGATGACAGTTATACCGGCGCTATGTTCAGTGATCAATGTCTATTAATATCGTAACAGTATCAAATGTCTATTTATGGCTAAAATTTATCTAACAAGCCACCGACCCAAACCTTTATTAACTCCTAACAGTGTTTCTTCCAGACTTTTTTCGGGGGGGGGGGGGAGCGGACACTGTTAAAAGTATATATTTTCTATATAAATTATATAAATTTCATTTCGTTGGGGGGGGGGGGGGGGCGGTAGAATTTTTTCGGGAGGGGGGGAGGGAGGGCAATTGGCCCCCCCGAGGAGATGCCTGGAAGAAGCTCTGACTCCTAATGTCCTTAACCTTTACTTAGTCCTAATGTCCTTAACCTTTACTTAGTCCTAATGTCCTTAACCTTTATTTAGTCCTTATGTCCTTAACCTTTACTTAGTCCTAATGTCCTTAACCTTTACTTAGTCCTGATGTCCTTAACCTTTACTTAGTTCTAATGTCCTTAACCTTTACTTAGTCCTAATGTCCTTAACCTTTACTTAGTCCTAATGTCCTTAACCTTTACTTAGTCCTAATGTCCTTAACCTTTACTTAGTCCTAATGTCCTTAACCTTTACTTAGTCCTAATGTCCTTAACCTTTACTTAGTCCTAATGTCCTTAACCTTTACTTAGTCCTAATGTCCTTAACCTTTACTTAGTCCTAATGTCCTCAACCTTTACTTAGTCCTAATGTCCTTAACCTTTACTTAGTCCTAATGTCCTTAACCTTTATTTAGTCCTAATGTCCTTAACCTTTACTTAGTCCTAATGTCCTTAACCTTTACTTAGTCCTAATGTCCTTAACCTTTACTTAGTCCTAATGTCCTTAACCTTTACTTAGTCCTAATGTCCTTAACCTTTACCTAGTCCTAATGTCCTTAACCTTTACTTAGTTTCGCCCCAAACAAATCAGCATGGACGGTGTAAATCAGTGAAAATGTGCACCGTTTTTATTTTCCAGCTTTCTGTTTGTATCGACCCGAGAGGAAACACTGTCAGGGCAACAAACGGCTTGATGACGTCATGGCGGTTAGCCAATGAAAACTGTCGCTGTGTTAACGGTGTCTTGTTTCTATTTTTAGCTGTTGAGACAGCCCGCTTTGTGTTGCCTGACCAGTAGTTTTTGGACAACTTTGGAGAAGGGGGGGGGGATCTATCTCCGCCCCCACGAAGATATGCCTGGAAGAAACTCTGATCTACACTATGTGAGATTTGGGGAAATCTATTTCATTTCATTAAAAAAAATTATATATATATATATATATATATATATATATATATATATATATATATATATATATATATATATGTATATGTATATATGTATATATATATATATATATATATATATATATATATATATATATATATATATATATATATATATATATATATATATATATATATATATTTGAGCAATTGTGCGCGTGTGTGCGTGTGAGCGTGTGCGTATGTGAGCGTGTGTGTGCGTGTGTGAGTGAGTGTGTGAGTGTGTTTGAGTGTATGCTTATGTGAGCGTGTGTGTGCGTGTGTGAGTGAGTGTGTGTGTGAGCGTGTGTGTGAGCGTGTGTGTGAGTGTGTATGTGTGCGTGCGTGTGTGTGTGTGAGCGTGTGTGTGCGTGTGTAAGTGAGGGTGTGTGTGTGTGAGAGAGAGAGAGTGTGTGTGAGTGTGTGTGTGCGTGTGTGAGTGAGTGTGTGTGTGCGTGTGTACGTGAGTGAGACCTCACCTAATCTGTAGTTGATGTTGACCAGTATGACATTGCCTCTCTGAACAAAAACCTCCCCGTCAAATATTGGACTCGCCCCACTCATGAAGAAAAAGTTGCCGCCGTGAATGTTGACCATGACTGGCAGGTTGGACCCATTCTTGGCGAGTAGGGGTGTGAAGATGTTCATGTATAGACAGTCCTCTGAAGTCTGTGGATGAGAGAGTGGTGTGGTGTTGTGGTGGTCTGTGTAGATGTGTGTAGATGTCTGATGTGTGTAGATGTGTGTAGATGTGTGTAGATGTGTGTAGATGTGTGTAGATGTGTGTACATGTGTGTAGATGTCTGATGTGTGTAGATGTGTGTACATGTGTGTAGATGTCTGATGTGTGTAGATGTGTGTAGATGTGTGTAGATGTGTGTAGATGTGTGTAGATGTGTGTACATGTGTGTAGATGTCTGATGTGTGTAGATGTGTGTAGATGTGTGTAGATGTGTGTACATGTGTGTAGATGTGTGTAGATGTGTGTAGATGTGTGTAGATGTGTGTAGATGTGTGTAGATGTGTGTACATGTGTGTAGATGTCTGATGTGTGTAGATGTGTGTAGATGTGTGTAGATGTGTGTAGATGTGTGTAGATGTGTGTACATGTGTGTAGATGTCTGATGTGTGTAGATGTGTGTAGATGTGTGTAGATGTGTGTAGATGTGTGTAGATGTGTGTACATGTGTGTAGATGTCTGATGTGTGTAGATGTGTGTAGATGTGTGTAGATGTGTGTAGATGTGTGTAGATGTGTGTAGATGTGTGTAGATGTGTGTAGATGTGTGTAGATGTGTATAGATGTGTGTAGATGTGTGTAGATGTGTGTAGATGTCTGATGTGTGTAGATGTGTGTAGATGTGTGTAGATGTGTGTAGATGTCTGATGTGTGTAGATGTGTGTAGATGTGTGTAGATGTGTGTAGATGTGTGTAGATGTCTGATGTGTGTAGATGTGTGTAGATGTGTGGTGGTGTGTGTAGATGTGTGTAGATGTGTGTAGATGTGTGTAGATGTGTGTAGATGTGTGTAGATGTGTGTAGATGTGTGTAGATGTGTGTAGATGTGTGTAGATGTGTGTAGATGTGTGTAGATGTGTGTAGATGTGTGTAAACCCAACCAATGTTCTGGAACTTACCGTCTTAGGGCAGAGATATTGTGGCTCGCACAACAAATGTTCTGGAACTTACCGTCATAGGACAGAGATATTGTGGCTCGCACAACAAATGTTCTGGAACTTACCGTCTTAGGACAGAGATATTGTGGCTCGCACAACCAATGTTCTGGAACTTACCGTCTTAGGACAGAGATATTGTGGCTCGCACAACAAATGTTCTGGAACTTACCGTCTTAGGACAGAGATATTGTGGCTCGCACAACAAATGTTCTGGAACTCTCTTAGTACAGAGATATTGTGGCTCGCACAACAAATGTTCTGGAACTTACCGTCTTAGGACAGAGATATTGTGGCTCGCACAACAAATGTTCTGGAACTTACCGTCTTAGGACAGAGATATTGTGGCTCGCACAACAAATGTTCTGGAACTTACCGTCTTAGGACAGAGATATTGTGGCTCGCACAACAAATGTTCTGGAACTTACCGTCTTAGGACAGAGATATTGTGGCTCGCACAACTAATGTTCTGGAACTTACCGTCTTAGGACAGAGATATTGTGGCTCGCACAACAAATGTTCTAGAACTCTCTTAGTACAGAGATATTGTGGCTCGCACAACTAATGTTCTGGAACTTACCGTCTTAGGACAGAGATATTGTGGCTCGCACAACAAATGTTCTGGAACTTACCGTCTTAGGACAGAGATATTGTGGCTCGCACAACAAATGTTCTGGAACTTACCGTCTTAGGACAGAGATATTGTGGCTCGCACAACTAATGTTCTGGAACTTACCGTCTTAGGACAGAGATATTGTGGCTCGCACAACAAATGTTCTAGAACTCTCTTAGTACAGAGATATTGTGGCTCGCACAACAAATGTTCTGGAACTCTCTTAGTACAGAGATTATGTGGCTCGCACAACAAATGTTCTGGAACTTACCGTCTTAGGACAGAGATATTGTGGCTCGCATCCAATTTGTGGACACCCAGGCGGATCCTGGTCAGCATCCAGAATGTTCGGTGCCCAGGCATTGGGGGGCAGAGGCAGAGTCCATCTGTGGGCATATATGTCACAATAAAATGGCGCTTTATAATGTCACTTTATTGTGTCACTTCACTTTATTGTGTCACTTTATAATTATAATTTATAATTTAAGTGTGTCACTTTAGTGTGTCACTGGATTAAGTTACTTCAATGTGTCCCTTTATTGTGGCAGTCTATAATGTCTCTAATCAGTGTCGCTCTATAATCCGCCTGATGAAATTTGATCAATTTTTACACAACCTTCCGAGATTGAACGTTACTGGTGTCAAGTTTTTTTGTCAAGTTTTGTGTCAAGTTTCTGCAGTGTTGAGTTTCTGATGTGTCCGATTTCTCTAGTGTCACATTCTCTGTCACGTTTTAGCTGTCACATTTCATGTCAGGAAATAGGGTCTCAACAAGTAAGTCTTGTTGTACTGTCCTACAGGCTACAGGCTCACACTGTCTTACAGGCTCACACTGTCCTACAGGCTCACACTGTACTACAGGCTCACACTGTCCTACAGGCTCACACTGTCCTACAGGCTCACACTGTCTTACAGGCTACAGGCTCACTCTGTCTTACAGGCTACAGGCTCACACTGTCCTACAGGCTCACACTGTCCTACAGGCTCACACTGCCCTACAGGCTACAGGCTCACACTGTCCTACAGGCTCACACTGTCCTACAGGCTACAGGCTCACACTGTCCTACAGGCTCACACTGTCTTACAGGCTCACACTGTCTTACAGGCTACAGGCTCACACTGTCTTACAGGCTACAGGCTCACACTGTCCTACAGGCTCACACTGTCTTACAGGCTCACACTGTCCTACAGGCTACAGGCTCACACTGTCTTACAGGCTCACACTGTCCTACAGGCTCACACTGTCTTACAGGCTCACACTGTCCTACAGGCTCACACTGTCCTACAGGCTCACACTGTCCTACAGGCTCACACTGTCTTACAGGCTCACACTGTCCTACAGGCTCACACTGTCCTACAGGCTCACACTGTCCTACAGGCTACAGGCTCACACTGTCCTACAGGCTCACACTGTCCTACAGGCTCACACTGTCCTACAGGCTACAGGCTCACACTGTCCTACAGGCTCACACTGTCCTACAGGCTCACACTGTCTTACAGGCTACAGGCTCACACTGTCCTACAGGCTACAGGCTCACACTGTCCTACAGGCTCACACTGTCCTACAGGCTACAGGCTCACACTGTCCTACAGGCTCACACTGTCCTACAGGCTCACACTGTCCTACAGGCTACAGGCTCACACTGTCCTACAGGCTCACACTGTCCTACAGGCTCACACTGTCTTACAGGCTACAGGCTCACACTGTCCTACAGGCTCACACTGTCTTACAGGCTACAGGCTCACTCTGTCTTACAGGCTACAGGCTCACACTGTCCTACAGGCTCACACTGTCCTACAGGCTCACACTGTCTTACAGGCTACAGGCTCACACTGTCCTACAGGCTCACACTGTCCTACAGGCTACAGGCTCACACTGTCCTACAGGCTCACACTGTCCTACAGGCTCACACTGTCCTACAGGCTACAGGCTCACACTGTCCTACAGGCTCACACTGTCCTACAGGCTCACACTGTCCTACAGGCTACAGGCTCACACTGTCCTACAGGCTCACACTGTCCTACAGGCTCACACTGTCTTACAGGCTACAGGCTCACACTGTCCTACAGGCTCACACTGTCCTACAGGCTCACACTGTCCTACAGGCTCACACTGTCCTACAGGCTACAGGCTCACACTGTCCTACAGGCTCACACTGTCTTACAGGCTACAGGCTCACACTGTCCTACAGGCTCACACTGTCCTACAGGCTCACACTGTCCTACAGGCTCACACTGTCCTACAGGCTCACACTGTCCTACAGGCTCACACTGTCCTACAGGCTACAGGCTCACACTGTCTTACAGGCTACAGGCTCACACTGTCTTACAGGCTACAGGCTCACACTGTCTTACAGGCTACAGGCTCACACTGTCTTACAGGCTACAGGCTCACACTGTCCTACAGGCTCACACTGTCCTACAGGCTCACACTGTCTTACAGGCTCACACTGTCTTACAGGCTCACACTGTCCTAAGGCTCACACTGTCTTACAGGCTCACACTGTCTTACAGGCTCACACTGTCTTACGGGCTCACACTGTCCTACAGGCTCACACTGTCTTACAGGCTACAGGCTCACACTGTCTTACAGGCTCACACTGTCCTACAGGCTCACACTGTCTTACAGGCTCACACTGTCCTACAGGCTACAGGCTCACACTGTCCTACAGGCTACAGGCTTACACTGTCTTACAGGCTACAGGCTCACACTGTCCTACAGGCTCACACTGTCCTACAGGCTCACACTGTCTTACAGGCTCACACTGTCTTACAGGCTACAGGCTCACACTGTCTTACAGGCTACAGGCTCACACTGTCTTACAGGCTACAGGCTCACACTGTCTTACAGGCTCACACTGTCTTACAGGCTACAGGCTCACACTGTCTTACAGGCTCACACTGTCTTACAGGCTACAGGCTCACACTGTCCTACAGGCTCACACTGTCTTACAGGCTACAGGCTCACATTGTCCTACAGGCTCACTGTCTTACAGGCTCACACTGTCTTACAGGCTACAGGCTCACACTGTCCTACAGGCTACAGGCTCACACTGTCCTACAGGCTACAGGCTCACACTGTCTTACAGGCTCACACTGTCTTACAGGCTCACACTGTCTTACAGGCTACAGGCTCACACTGTCCTACAGGCTCACACTGTCTTACAGGCTACAGGCTCACATTGTCCTACAGGCTCACACTGTCCTACAGGCTCACACTGTCTTACAGGCTCACACTGTCTTACAGGCTACAGGCTCACACTGTCCTACAGGCTCACACTGTCCTACAGGCTCACACTGTCTTACAGGCTACAGGCTCACACTGTCTTACAGGCTACAGGCTCACACTGTCCTACAGGCTCACACTGTCCTACAGGCTCACACTGTCTTACAGGCTACAGGCTCACTCTGTCTTACAGGCTACAGGCTCACACTGTCCTACAGGCTCACACTGTCCTACAGGCTCACACTGCCCTACAGGCTACAGGCTCACACTGTCCTACAGGCTCACACTGTCCTACAGGCTACAGGCTCACACTGTCCTACAGGCTCACACTGTCTTACAGGCTCACACTGTCTTACAGGCTACAGGCTCACACTGTCTTACAGGCTACAGGCTCACACTGTCCTACAGGCTCACACTGTCTTACAGGCTCACACTGTCCTACAGGCTACAGGCTCACACTGTCTTACAGGCTCACACTGTCCTACAGGCTCACACTGTCTTACAGGCTCACACTGTCCTACAGGCTCACACTGTCCTACAGGCTCACACTGTCCTACAGGCTCACACTGTCTTACAGGCTCACACTGTCCTACAGGCTCACACTGTCCTACAGGCTCACACTGTCCTACAGGCTCACACTGTCCTACAGGCTACAGGCTCACACTGTCCTACAGGCTCACACTGTCCTACAGGCTCACACTGTCCTACAGGCTACAGGCTCACACTGTCCTACAGGCTCACACTGTCCTACAGGCTCACACTGTCTTACAGGCTACAGGCTCACACTGTCCTACAGGCTACAGGCTCACACTGTCCTACAGGCTCACACTGTCCTACAGGCTACAGGCTCACACTGTCCTACAGGCTCACACTGTCCTACAGGCTCACACTGTCCTACAGGCTACAGGCTCACACTGTCCTACAGGCTCACACTGTCCTACAGGCTCACACTGTCTTACAGGCTACAGGCTCACACTGTCCTACAGGCTCACACTGTCTTACAGGCTACAGGCTCACTCTGTCTTACAGGCTACAGGCTCACACTGTCCTACAGGCTCACACTGTCCTACAGGCTCACACTGTCTTACAGGCTACAGGCTCACACTGTCCTACAGGCTCACACTGTCCTACAGGCTACAGGCTCACACTGTCCTACAGGCTCACACTGTCCTACAGGCTCACACTGTCCTACAGGCTACAGGCTCACACTGTCCTACAGGCTCACACTGTCCTACAGGCTCACACTGTCCTACAGGCTACAGGCTCACACTGTCCTACAGGCTCACACTGTCCTACAGGCTCACACTGTCTTACAGGCTACAGGCTCACACTGTCCTACAGGCTCACACTGTCCTACAGGCTCACACTGTCCTACAGGCTACAGGCTCACACTGTCCTACAGGCTCACACTGTCTTACAGGCTACAGGCTCACACTGTCCTACAGGCTCACACTGTCCTACAGGCTCACACTGTCCTACAGGCTCACACTGTCCTACAGGCTCACACTGTCCTACAGGCTCACACTGTCCTACAGGCTACAGGCTCACACTGTCTTACAGGCTACAGGCTCACACTGTCTTACAGGCTACAGGCTCACACTGTCTTACAGGCTACAGGCTCACACTGTCTTACAGGCTACAGGCTCACACTGTCCTACAGGCTCACACTGTCCTACAGGCTCACACTGTCTTACAGGCTCACACTGTCTTACAGGCTCACACTGTCCTAAGGCTCACACTGTCTTACAGGCTCACACTGTCTTACAGGCTCACACTGTCTTACGGGCTCACACTGTCCTACAGGCTCACACTGTCTTACAGGCTACAGGCTCACACTGTCTTACAGGCTCACACTGTCCTACAGGCTCACACTGTCTTACAGGCTCACACTGTCCTACAGGCTACAGGCTCACACTGTCCTACAGGCTACAGGCTTACACTGTCTTACAGGCTACAGGCTCACACTGTCCTACAGGCTCACACTGTCCTACAGGCTCACACTGTCTTACAGGCTCACACTGTCTTACAGGCTACAGGCTCACACTGTCTTACAGGCTACAGGCTCACACTGTCTTACAGGCTACAGGCTCACACTGTCTTACAGGCTCACACTGTCTTACAGGCTCACACTGGCTTACAGGCTACAGGCTCACACTGTCTTACAGGCTCACACTGTCTTACAGGCTACAGGCTCACACTGTCCTACAGGCTCACACTGTCTTACAGGCTACAGGCTCACATTGTCCTACAGGCTCACTGTCTTACAGGCTCACACTGTCTTACAGGCTACAGGCTCACACTGTCCTACAGGCTACAGGCTCACACTGTCCTACAGGCTACAGGCTCACACTGTCTTACAGGCTCACACTGTCTTACAGGCTCACACTGTCTTACAGGCTACAGGCTCACACTGTCCTACAGGCTCACACTGTCTTACAGGCTACAGGCTCACATTGTCCTACAGGCTCACACTGTCCTACAGGCTCACACTGTCTTACAGGCTCACACTGTCTTACAGGCTACAGGCTCACACTGTCCTACAGGCTCACACTGTCCTACAGGCTCACACTGTCTTACAGGCTACAGGCTCACACTGTCTTACAGGCTACAGGCTCACACTGTCTTACAGGCTCACACTGTCTTACAGGCTCACACTGTCTTACAGGCTACAGGCTCACACTGTCTTACAGGCTACAGGCTCACACTGTCTTACAGGCTCACACTGTCTTACAGGCTCACACTGTCTTACAGGCTCACACTGTCTTACAGGCTACAGGCTCACACTGTCTTACAGGCTCACACTGTCCTACAGGCTCACACTGTCCTACAGGCTTACACTGTCTTACAGGCTACAGGCTCACACTGTCCTACAGGCTCACACTGTCCTACAGGCTCACACTGTCCTACAGGCTCACACTGTCCTACAGGCTCACACTGTCCTACAGGCTCACACTGTCTTACAGGCTACAGGCTCACACTGTCTTACAGGCTCACACTGTCCTACAGGCTCACACTGTCCTACAGGCTACAGGCTCACACTGTCCTACAGGCTCACACTGTCCTACAGGCTCTCACTGTCCTACAGGCTACAGGCTTACACTGTCCTACAGGCTCACACTGTCTTACAGGCTACAGGCTCACACTGTCCTACAGGCTCACACTGTCCTACAGGCTCACACTGTCCTACAGGCTCACACTGTCCTACAGGCTACAGGCTCACACTGTCCTACAGGCTACAGGCTCACACTGTCTTACAGGCTACAGGCTCACACTGTCTTACAGGCTACAGGCTCACACTGTCCTACAGGCTCACACTGTCCTACAGGCTACAGGCTCACACTGTCTTACAGGCTACAGGCTCACACTGTCCTACAGGCTCACACTGTCTTACAGGCTCACACTGTCTTACAGGCTCACACTGTCTTACAGGCTACAGGCTCACACTGTCTTACAGGCTCACACTGTCTTACAGGCTCACACTGTCTTACAGGCTCACACTGTCTTACAGGCTACAGGCTCACACTGTCCTACAGGCTCACACTGTCCTACAGGCTCACACTGTCCTACAGGCTCACACTGTCCTACAGGCTCACACTGTCTTACAGGCTACAGGCTCACACTGTCTTACAGGCTACAGGCTCACACTGTCCTACAGGCTACAGGCTCACACTGTCTTACAGGCTACAGGCTCACACTGTCTTACAGGCTCACACTGTCTTACAGGCTCACACTGTCTTACAGGCTACAGGCTCACACTGTCTTACAGGCTACAGGCTCACACTGTCTTACAGGCTACAGGCTCACACTGTCTTACAGGCTCACACTGTCTTACAGGCTCACACTGTCTTACAGGCTACAGGCTCACACTGTCCTACAGGCTCACACTGTCTTACAGGCTCACACTGTCTTACAGGCTACAGGCTCACACTGTCTTACAGGCTCACACTGTCTTACAGGCTCACACTGTCCTACAGGCTCACACTGTCTTACAGGCTACAGGCTCACACTGTCCTACAGGCTCACACTGTCTTACAGGCTCACACTGTCTTACAGGCTACAGGCTCACACTGTCTTACAGGCTCACACTGTCTTACAGGCTCACACTGTCTTACAGGCTACAGGCTCACACTGTCCTACAGGCTCACACTGTCCTACAGGCTCACACTGTCTTACAGGCTACAGGCTCACACTGTCTTACAGGCTCACACTGTCCTACAGGCTCACACTGTCTTACAGGCTACAGGCTCACACTGTCCTACAGGCTCACACTGTCCTACAGGCTCACACTGTCTTACAGGCTACAGGCTCACACTGTCCTACAGGCTCACACTGTCTTACAGGCTCACACTGTCTTACAGGCTACAGGCTCACACTGTCTTACAGGCTCACACTGTCTTACAGGCTACAGGCTCACACTGTCCTACAGGCTCACACTGTCTTACAGGCTCACACTGTCTTACAGGCTCACACTGTCCTACAGGCTCACACTGTCCTACAGGCTACAGGCTCACACTGTCCTACAGGCTCACACTGTCTTACAGGCTACAGGCTCACACTGTCCTACAGGCTCACACTGTCCTACAGGCTCACACTGTCCTACAGGCTCACACTGTCCTAAGGGCTCACACTGTCCTACAGGCTCACACTGTCCTACAGGCTCACACTGTCCTACAGGCTCACACTGTCTTACAGGCTACAGGCTCACACTGTCTTACAGGCTCACACTGTCCTACAGGCTCACACTGTCCTACAGGCTCACACTGTCCTACAGGCTCACACTGTCCTACAGGCTCACACTGTCCTACAGGCTCACACTGTCCTACAGGCTCACACTGTCCTACAGGCTACAGGCTCACACTGTCCTACAGGCTCACACTGTCTTACAGGCTACAGGCTCACACTGTCCTACAGGCTCACACTGTCCTACAGGCTCACACTGTCCTACAGGCTCACACTGTCCTACAGGCTCACACTGTCCTACAGGCTCACACTGTCCTACAGGCTCACACTGTCCTACAGGCTCACACTGTCCTACAGGCTCACACTGTCCTACAGGCTCACACTGTCCTACAGGCTCACACTGTCCTACAGGCTCACATTGTCCTACAGGCTCACACTGTCCTACAGGCTCACACTGTCTTACAGGCTACAGGCTCACACTGTCCTACAGGCTACAGGCTCACACTGTCCTACAGGCTCACACTGTCCTACAGGCTCACACTGTCCTACAGGCTCACACTGTCCTACAGGCTACAGGCTCACACTGTCCTACAGGCTCACACTGTCCTACAGGCTCACACTGTCTTACAGGCTCACACTGTCCTACAGGCTCACACTGTCCTACAGGCTCACACTGTCCTACAGGCTCACACTGTCTTACAGGCTACAGGCTCACACTGTCCTACAGGCTCACACTGTCCTACAGGCTCACACTGTCTTACAGGCTCACACTGTCTTACAGGCTCACACTGTCTTACAGGCTACAGGCTCACACTGTCTTACAGGCTCACACTGTCTTACAGGCTACAGGCTCACACTGTCTTACAGGCTACAGGCTTACACTGTCTTACAGGCTACAGGCTCACACTGTCTTACAGGCTACATGCTTACACTGTCTTACAGGCTACAGGCTCACACTGTCTTACAGGCTACAGGCTCACACTGTCTTACAGGCTCACACTGTCTTACAGGCTCACACTGTCTTACAGGCTACAGGCTCACACTGTCCTACAGGCTCACACTGTCCTACAGGCTACAGGCTCACACTGTCCTACAGGCTACAGGCTTACACTGTCCTACAGGCTACAGGCTCACACTGTCCTACAGGCTACAGGCTCACACTGTCTTACAAGCTCACACTGTCTTACAGGCTCACACTGTCTTACAGGCTACAGGCTCACACTGTCCTACAGGCTCACACTGTCTTACAGGCTCACACTGTCTTACAGGCTACAGGCTCACACTGTCTTACAGGCTCACACTGTCTTACAGGCTCACACTGTCTTACAGGCTCACACTGTCTTACAGGCTACAGGCTCACACTGTCTTACAGGCTCACACTGTCTTACAGGCTCACACTGTCTTACAGGCTACAGGCTCACACTGTCTTACAGGCTACAGGCTCACACTGTCTTACAGGCTCACACTGTCTTACAGGCTCACACTGTCTTACAGGCTCACACTGTCTTACAGGCTCACACTGTCTTACAGGCTACAGGCTCACACTGTCCTACACGCTCACACTGTCTTACAGGCTCACACTGTCCTACAGGCTACAGGCTCACACTGTCCTACAGGCTCACACTGTCTTACAGGCTACAGGCTCACACTGTCCTACAGGCTCACACTGTCCTACAGGCTCACACTGTCCTACAGGCTCACACTGTCTTACAGGCTTCAGGCTCACACTGTCCTACAGGCTACAGGCTCACACTGTCCTACAGGCTCACACTGTCCTACAGGCTCACACTGTCTTACAGGCTCACACTGTCTTACAGGCTACAGGCTCACACTGTCCTACAGGCTCACACTGTCCTACAGGCTCACACTGTCCTACAGGCTCACACTGTCTTACAGGCTACAGGCTCACACTGTCTTACAGGCTCACACTGTCTTACAGGCTCACACTGACCTACAGGCTCACACTGTCCTACAGGCTCACACTGTCTTACAGGCTCACACTGTCTTACAGGCTCACACTGTCTTACAGGCTCACACTGTCCTACAGGCTCACACTGTCCTACAGGCTCACACTGTCCTACAGGCTCACACTGTCCTACAGGCTCACACTGTCTTACAGGCTACAGGCTCACACTGTCTTACAGGCTCACACTGTCCTACAGGCTCACACTGTCGTACAGGCTCACACTGTCCTACAGGCTCACACTGTCCTACAGGCTCACACTGTCTTACAGGCTCACACTGTCCTACAGGCTACAGGCTCACACTGTCCTACAGGCTCACACTGTCTTACAGGCTCACACTGTCTTACAGGCTACAGGCTCACACTGTCCTACAGGCTCACACTGTCTTACAGGCTCACACTGTCTTACAGGCTCACACTGTCTTACAGGCTACAGGCTCACACTGTCCTACAGGCTCACACTGTCTTACAGGCTACAGGCTCACACTGTCCTACAGGCTCACACTGTCCTACAGGCTCACACTGTCCTACAGGCTCACACTGTCTTACAGGCTACAGGCTCACACTGTCCTACAGGCTACAGGCTCACACTGTCCTACAGGCTACAGGCTCACACTGTCCTACAGGCTCACACTGTCTTACAGGCTACAGGCTCACACTGTCCTACAGGCTCACACTGTCTTACAGGCTCACACTGTCCTACAGGCTCACACTGTCCTACAGGCTCACACTGTCTTACAGGCTACAGGCTCACACTGTCCTACAGGCTCACACTGTCTTACAGGCTCACACTGTCTTACAGGCTCACACTGTCTTACAGGCTCACACTGTCCTACAGGCTCACACTGTCCTACAGGCTACAGGCTCACACTGTCTTACAGGCTACAGGCTCACACTGTCCTACAGGCTCACACTGTCCTACAGGCTCACACTGTCCTACAGGCTACAGGCTCACACTGTCCTACAGGCTCACACTGTCCTACAGGCTACAGGCTCAAACTGTCTTACAGGCTACAGGCTCACACTGTCTTACAGGCTCACACTGTCCTACAGGCTCACACTGTCCTACAGGCTACAGGCTCACACTGTCTTACAGGCTCACACTGTACTACAGGCTCACACTGTCCTACAGGCTCACACTGTCCTACAGGCTCACACTGTCTTACAGGCTCACACTGTCTTACAGGCTCACACTGTCTTACAGGCTACAGGCTCACACTGTCCTACAGGCTCACACTGTCCTACAGGCTCACACTGTCCTACAGGCTACAGGCTCACACTGTCTTACAGGCTCACACTGTCCTACAGGCTCACACTGTCCTACAGGCTACAGGCTCACACTGTCTTACAGGCTACAGGCTCACACTGTCTTACAGGCTCACACTGTCCTACAGGCTCACACTGTCTTACAGGCTACAGGCTCACACTGTCTTACAGGCTCACACTGTCCTACAGGCTCACACTGTCCTACAGGCTCACACTGTCCTACAGGCTCACACTGTCCTACAGGCCCACACTGTCTTACAGGCTACAGTCTCACACTGTCTTACAGGCTACAGTCTCACACTGTCGTACAGGCTACAGTCTCACACTGTCTTACAGGCTACAGTCTCACACTGTCCTACAGGCTCACACTGTCCTACAGGCTAACATTGTGCTGCCCAGTTCTATTTTATGAGGAAAATTGTATGCTAGTTTTTACAGGAATTAATCAGTTTTAATTTTTTAATAATTTGCAATGTAATTACCCCCTTCTGTAATGTAATTACCCCCTTCTGTAATTTGATTACCCCCTTCTGTAATTTGATTACCTCAACTTCAGACCTTGAACCCTGTAACACGCATGTTGTTATCTAAGTGCACTGGGGTTGGGTGTACCCTCTCTCGCTGGAATAATCGTATGCTTACCTGAGTGCCCCCACGGGGGGTCTGGCGTAGGGCACGCCCCTGAAAGACACGGCTAAGGTCGAGCTGACCCCACGTATGCGGCCATACCCGGTCTCAACGATGACGTCACCTGCGTGAGCACCAGGTAGCAGAGACAGGAGCAGACAGGTAGCGAGTAGCTCTGGCACCATGACGTCGCCTGATCTCGTGAGCAATGACGTCATCTGGGGATGTGACCGTTTGGTTTTCAGAATCAGGCGGGTGTGGGTGGTGGGGGGGGAGTATTTTGTCGGTAAGTCAAGCTTCAAAACGTCTCTGATAACAGTTCAATCAATACATTCGAAAATATTGATCTAGACATACGGCAAATGAAATAAAATATTTCATGACATGAGATGACACCAGATGACACGAGATGACATGAGATGACATGAGATGATATCTGCTGACTTGTCGAAAATGAGATATAGAAATGACGTCATCACATGGTCCCTGTGGACGCCTCAAGGTGACACGTCATTGTTACGCGCCTTTTTTTTCACTCTTTAGTTTTTACTTCAGAATTAAAACTGTCGCGTCTTCAATCATCCAATCATTGGGACACTGAGACATGGCCGCGTCTTCAATCATACAATCACTGGGACATGGCCGCGTCTTCAATCATACAATCACCGGACCACTGGATGGTGTTACAAATGTTGAGGTGAGCCGGTATAGCCATTAGTCAGGTAATGTTGGTGTTGGTGGTAGCCATTAGTCAGCTGATTTTGGTGTTGGTGGTAGCCATTAGTCAGGTGATGTTGGTGTTGGTGGTAGCCATTAATCAGGTTATGTTGGTGTTGGTGGTAGCCATTAGTTAGCTGATGTTGGTGTTGGTGGTAGCCATTAGTCAGGTGATGTTGGTGGTAGCCATTAGTCAGCTGATGTTGGTGTTGGTGGTAGCCATTAGTCAGGTGATGTTGGTGTTGGTGGTAGCCATTAGTCAGCTGATGTTGGTGTTGGTGGTAGCCATTAGTCAGCTGATATTGGTGTTGGTGGTAGCCATTAGTCAGGTGATGTTGGTGTTGGTGTTAGCCATTAGTCAGATGGTGTTGGTGTTGGTGGTAGCCATTAGTCAGGTGATGTTGGTGTTGGTGGTAGCCATTAGTCAGGTGATGTTGGTGTTGGTGTTAGCCATTAGTCAGATGGTGTTGGTGTTGGTGGTAGCCATTAGTCAGCTGATGTTGGTGTTGGTGGTAGCCATTAGTCATGTAATGTTGGTGTTGGTGGTAGCCATTAATCATGTAATGTTGGTGTTGGTGGTAGCCATTAGTCAGGTGATGTTGGTGTTGGTGGTAGCCATTAGTCATGTAATGTTGGTGTTGGTGGTAGCCATTAGTCAGCTGATGTTGGTGTTGGTGGTAGCCATTAGTCAGGTGATGTTGGTGTTGGTGGTAGCCATTAGTCATGTAATGTTGGTGTTGGTGGTAGCCATTAGTCATGTAATGTTGGTGTTGGTGGTAGCCATTAATCAGGTTATGTTGGTGGTAGCCATTAGTCAGCTAATGTTGGTGTTGGTGGTAGCCATTAGTCATGTAATGTTGGTGTTGGTGGTAGCCATTAATCATGTAATGTTGGTGTTGGTGGTAGCCATTAGTCAGGTGATGTTGGTGTTGGTGGTAGCCATTAGTCAGGTTATGTTGGTGGTAGCCATTAGTCAGATGATGTTGGTGTTGGTGGTAGCCATTAGTCAGCTGATGTTGGTGTTGGTGGTAGCCATTAGTCAGCTGATGTTGGTGTTGGTGGTAGCCATTAGTCAGTTGATGTTGGTGTTGGTGGTAGCCATTAGTCAGCTGATGTTGGTGTTGGTGGTAGCCATTAGTCAGCTGATGTTGGTGTTGGTGGTAGCCATTAGTCAGTTGATGTTGGTGTTGGTGGTAGCCATTAGTCAGGTGATGTTGGTGGTAGCCATTAGTCAGGTGATGTTGGTGGTAGCCATTAGTCAGCTGATGTTGGTGTTAGTGGTAGCCATTAGTCAGCTGATGTTGGTGTTGGTGGTAGCCATTAGTCAGTTCATGTTGGTGTTGGTGGTAGCCATTAGTCAGCTGATGTTGGTGTTGGTGGTAGCCATTAGTCAGGTTATGTTGGTGGTAGCCATTAGTCAGATGATGTTGGTGTTGGTGGTAGCCATTAATCATGTAATGTTGGTGTTGGTGGTAGCCATTAGTCAGCTGATGTTGGTGTTGGTGGTAGCCATTAGTCAGGTGATGTTGGTGTTGGTGGTAGCCATTAGTCAGGTGATGTTGGTGGTAGCCATTAGTCAGGTGATGTTGGTGGTAGCCATTAGTCAGGTGGTGTTGGTGTTGGTGGTAGCCATTAGTCAGGTGATGTTGATGTTGGTGGTAGCCATTAGTCAGATGGTGTTGGTGTTGGTGGTAGCCATTAGTCAGGTGATGTTGTTGGTGGTGGTAGCCATTAGTCAGTTGATGTTGGTGTTGGTGGTAGCCATTAGTCAGCTGATGTTGGTGTTGGGGGTAGCCATTAGTCAGGTTATGTTGGTGGTAGCCATTAGTCAGCTGATGTTGGTGTTGGTGGTAGCCATTAGTCATGTAATGTTGGTGTTGGTGGTAGCCATTAGTCAGCTGATGTTGGTGTTGGTGGTAGCCATTAGTCAGCTGATGTTGGTGTTGGGGGTAGCCATTAGTCAGGTTATGTTGGTGGTAGCCATTAGTCAGCTGATGTTGGTGTTGGTGGTAGCCATTAGTCATGTAATGTTGGTGTTGGTGGTAGCCATTAGTCAGCTGATGTTGGTGTTGGTGGTAGCCATTAGTCAGGTTATGTTGGTGGTAGCCATTAGTCATGTAATGTTGGTGGTAGCCATTAGTCAGCTGATGTTGGTGTTAGTGGTAGCCATTAGTCAGCTGATGTTGGTGTTGGTGGTAGCCATTAGTCAGCTGATGTTGGTGTTGGTGGTAGCCATTAGTCAGTTGATGTTGGTGTTGGTGGTAGCCATTAGTCAGCTGATGTTGGTGTTGGTGGTAGCCATTAGTCAGGTTATGTTGGTGGTAGCCATTAGTCAGCTGATGTTGGTGTTGGTGGTAGCCATTAGTCAGGTTATGTTGGTGGTAGCCATTAGTCAGATGATGTTGGTGTTGGTGGTAGCCATTAATCATGTAATGTTGGTGTTGGTGGTAGCCATTAGTCAGCTGATGTTGGTGTTGGTGGTAGCCATTAGTCAGGTGATGTTGGTGTTGGTGGTAGCCATTAGTCAGGTGATGTTGGTGGTAGCCATTAGTCAGGTGATGTTGGTGGTAGCCATTAGTCAGGTGGTGTTGGTGTTGGTGGTAGCCATTAGTCAGGTGATGTTGATGTTGGTGGTAGCCATTAGTCAGATGGTGTTGGTGTTGGTGGTAGCCATTAGTCAGGTGATGTTGGTGTTGGTGGTAGCCATTAGTCAGGTGATGTTGTTGGTGGTGGTAGCCATTAGTCAGCTGATGTTGGTGTTGGTGGTAGCCATTAGTCAGCTGATGTTGGTGTTGGGGGTAGCCATTAGTCAGGTTATGTTGGTGGTAGCCATTAGTCAGATGATGTTGGTGTTGGTGGTAGCCATTAGTCAGGTGATGTTGGTGTTGGTGGTAGCCATTAGTCAGCTGATGTTGGTGTTAGTGGTAGCCATTAGTCAGCTGGTGTTGGTGTTGGTGGTAGCCATTAGTCAGCTGATGTTGGTGTTGGTGGTAGCCATTAGTCAGGTGATGTTGGTGTTGGTGGTAGCCATTAGTCAGCTGATGTTGGTGTTGGTGGTAGCCATTAGTCAGGTGATGTTGGTGTTGGTGGTAGCCATTAGTCAGCTGATCTTGGTGTTGGTGGTAGCCATTAGTCAGCTGGTGTTGGTGTTGGTGGTAGCCATTAGTCAGCTGATGTTGGTGTTGGTGGTAGCCATTAGTCAGGTGGTGTTGGTGGTAGCCATTAGTCAGCTGATGTTGGTGTTGGTGGTAGCCATTAGTCAGGTGATGTTGGTGTTGGTGGTAGCCATTAGTCATGTAATGTTGGTGTTGGTGGTAGCCATTAATCATGTAATGTTGGTGTTGGTGGTAGCCATTAGTCAGCTGATGTTGGTGTTGGTGGTAGCCATTAGTCATGTAATGTTGGTGTTGGTGGTAGCCATTAGTCAGCTGATGTTGGTGTTGGTGGTAGCCATTAGTCAGCTGATGTTGGTGTTGGTGGTAGCCATTAGTCAGGTGATGTTGGTGTTGGTGGTAGCCATTAGTCAGATGGTGTTGGTGTTGGTGGTAGCCATTAGTCAGGTGGTGTTGGTGGTAGCCATTAGTCAGGTGGTGTTGGTGTTGGTGGTAGCCATTAGTCAGCTGATGTTGGTGGTAGCCATTAGTCATGTAATGTTGGTGTTGGTGGTAGCCATTAGTCAGGTGATGTTGGTGGTAGCCATTAGTCAGCTGATGTTGGTGTTGGTGGTAGCCATTAGTCAGGTGGTGTTGGTGGTAGCCATTAGTCAGGTGGTGTTGGTGTTGGTGGTAGCCATTAGTCAGCTGATGTTGGTGGTAGCCATTAGTCATGTAATGTTGGTGTTGGTGGTAGCCATTAGTCATGTAATGTTGGTGTTGGTGGTAGCCATTAGTCAGGTGATGTTGGTGTTGGTGGTAGCCATTAGTCAGCTGATGTTGGTGTTGGTGGTAGCCATTAGTCAGGTGATGTTGGTGTTGGTGGTAGCCATTAGTCAGCTGATGTTGGTGTTGGTGGTAGCCATTAGTCAGCTGATGTTGGTGTTGGTGGTAGCCATTAGTCATGTAATGTTGGTGTTGGTGGTAGCCATTAGTCAGCTGATGTTGGTGTTGGTGGTAGCCATTAGTCAGTTGATGTTGGTGTTGGTGGTAGCCATTAGTCAGCTGATGTTGGTGTTGGTGGTAGCCATTAGTCAGGTGGTGTTGGTGTTGGTGGTAGCCATTAGTCAGCTGATGTTGGTGTTGGTGGTAGCCATTAGTCAGGTGATGTTGGTGTTGGTGGTAGCCATTAGTCAGCTGATGTTGGTGTTGGTGGTAGCCATTAGTCAGCTGATGTTGGTGTTGGTGGTAGCCATTAGTCATGTAATGTTGGTGTTGGTGGTAGCCATTAGTCATGTAATGTTGGTGTTGGTGGTATCCATTAGTCAGCTGATATTGGTGTTGGTGGTAGCCATTAGTCAGATGGTGTTGGTTGTAGCCATTAGTCAGCTGATGTTGGTGTTGGTGGTAGCCATTAGTCAGGTGATGTTGGTGTTGGTGGTAGCCATTAGTCAGCTGATGTTGGTGTTGGTGGTAGCCATTAGTCAGGTGGTGTTGTCGGTAGCCATTAGTCAGCTGATGTTGATGTTGGTGGTAGCCATTAGTCAGGTGGTGTTGGTGGTAGCCATTAGTCAGCTGATGTTGGTGTTGGTGGTAGCCATTAGTCAGATGATGTTGGTGTTGGTGGTAGCCATTAGTCAGGTGATGTTGGTGTTGGTGGTAGCCATTAGTCAGCTGATGTTGGTGTTGGTGGTAGCCATTAGTCAGGTGATGTTGGTGTTGGTGGTAGCCATTAGTCAGCTGATGTTGGTGTTGGTGGTAGCCATTAGTCATGTAATGTTGGTGGTAGCCATTAGTCAGGTGATGTTGGTGTTGGTGGTAGCCATTAGTCAGGTGATGTTGGTGTTGGTGGTAGCCATTAGTCAGCTGATGTTGGTGTTGGTGGTAGCCATTAGTCAGGTGATGTTGGTGTTGGTGGTAGCCATTAGTCAGGTGATGTTGGTGTTGGTGGTAGCCATTAGTCAGCTGATGTTGGTGTTGGTGGTAGCCATTAGTCAGGTGGTGTTGGTGGTAGCCATTAGTCATGTAATGTTGGTGGTAGCCATTAGTCATGTAATGTTGGTGGTAGCCATTAGTCAGGTGATGTTGGTGTTGGTGTTAGCCATTAGTCAGATGATGTTGGTGTTGGTGGTAGCCATTAGTCAGGTGATGTTGGTGTTGGTGGTAGCCATTAGTCAGCTGATGTTGGTGTTGGTGGTAGCCATTAGTCAGGTGGTGTTGGTGGTAGCCATTAGTCAGGTGATGTTGGTGTTGGTGGTAGCCATTAGTCAGGTGGTGTTGGTGGTAGCCATTAGTCAGGTGATGTTGGTGTTGGTGGTAGCCATTAGTCAGGTGGTGTTGGTGGTAGCCATTAGTCAGATGATGTTGGTGGTAGCCATTAGTCATGTAATGTTGGTGGTAGCCATTAGTCAGCTGATGTTGGTGTTGGTGGTAGCCATTAGTCAGGTGATGTTGGTGTTGGTGGTAGCCATTAGTCAGGTGATGTTGGTGTTGGTGGTAGCCATTAGTCAGGTGATGTTGGTGTTGGTGGTAGCCATTAGTCAGGTGATGTTGGTGTTGGTGGTAGCCATTAGTCAGCTGATGTTGGTGTTGGTGGTAGCCATTAGTCAGATGATGTTGGTGTTGGTGGTAGCCATTAATCAGGTGATGTTGGTGTTGGTGGTAGCCATTAGTCAGCTGATGTTGGTGTTGGTGGTAGCCATTAGTCAGCTGATGTTGGTGTTGGTGGTAGCCATTAGTCAGATGGTGTTGGTGTTGGTGGTAGCCATTAGTCAGATGATGTTGGTGTTGGTGGTAGCCATTAGTCAGGTGGTGTTGGTGTTGGTGGTAGCCATTAGTCAGATGATGTTGGTGTTGGTGGTAGCCATTAGTCAGCTGATGTTGGTGTTGGTGGTAGCCATTAGTCAGCTGATGTTGGTGTTGGTGGTAGCCATTAGTCAGATGGTGTTGGTGTTGGTGGTAGCCATTAGTCAGCTGATGTTGGTGTTGGTGGTAGCCATTAGTCAGGTGGTGTTGGTGTTGGTGGTAGCCATTAGTCAGCTGATGTTGGTGTTGGTGGTAGCCATTAGTCAGATGATGTTGGTGTTGGTGGTAGCCATTAGTCATGTAATGTTGGTGGTAGCCATTAGTCAGCTGATGTTGGTGTTGGTGGTAGCCATTAGTCAGGTGATGTTGGTGTTGGTGGTAGCCATTAGTCAGGTGATGTTGGTGTTGGTGGTAGCCATTAGTCAGGTGATGTTGGTGTTGGTGGTAGCCATTAGTCAGGTGATGTTGGTGTTGGTGGTAGCCATTAGTCAGCTGATGTTGGTGTTGGTGGTAGCCATTAGTCAGATGATGTTGGTGTTGGTGGTAGCCATTAATCAGGTGATGTTGGTGTTGGTGGTAGCCATTAGTCAGCTGATGTTGGTGTTGGTGGTAGCCATTAGTCAGCTGATGTTGGTGTTGGTGGTAGCCATTAGTCAGATGGTGTTGGTGTTGGTGGTAGCCATTAGTCAGATGATGTTGGTGTTGGTGGTAGCCATTAGTCAGGTGGTGTTGGTGTTGGTGGTAGCCATTAGTCAGATGATGTTGGTGTTGGTGGTAGCCATTAGTCAGCTGATGTTGGTGTTGGTGGTAGCCATTAGTCAGCTGATGTTGGTGTTGGTGGTAGCCATTAGTCAGATGGTGTTGGTGTTGGTGGTAGCCATTAGTCAGCTGATGTTGGTGTTGGTGGTAGCCATTAGTCAGGTGGTGTTGGTGTTGGTGGTAGCCATTAGTCAGCTGATGTTGGTGTTGGTGGTAGCCATTAGTCAGATGATGTTGGTGTTGGTGGTAGCCATTAGTCATGTAATGTTGGTGGTAGCCATTAGTCAGCTGATGTTGGTGTTGGTGGTAGCCATTAGTCAGGTGATGTTGGTGTTGGTGGTAGCCATTAGTCAGATGGTGTTGGTGTTGGTGGTAGCCATTAGTCAGGTGATGTTGGTGTTGGTGGTAGCCATTAGTTAGCTGATGTTGGTGTTGGTGGTAGCCATTAGTCAGGTGATGTTGGTGTTGGTGGTAGCCATTAGTCAGCTGATGTTGGTGTTGGTGGTAGCCATTAGTCAGCTGATGTTGGTGTTGGTGGTAGCCATTAGTCAGATGATGTTGGTGTTGGTGTTAGCCATTAGTCAGATGGTGTTGGTGTTGGTGGTAGCCATTAGTCAGCTGATGTTGGTGTTGGTGGTAGCCATTAGTCAGGTGGTGTTGGTGGTAGCCATTAGTCAGGTGATGTTGGTGTTGGTGGTAGCCATTAGTCAGGTGATGTTGGTGTTGGTGGTAGCCATTAGTCATGTAATGTTGGTGTTGGTGGTAGCCATTAGTCATGTAATGTTGGTGTTGGTGGTAGCCATTAGTCAGCTGATGTTGGTGTTGGTGGTAGCCATTAGTCAGCTGATGTTGGTGGTAGCCATTAGTCAGGTGATGTTGGTGGTAGCCATTAGTCAGGTGATGTTGGTGTTGGTGGTAGCCATTAGTCAGGTGATGTTGGTGTTGGTGGTAGCCATTAGTCAGCTGATGTTGGTGTTGGTGGTAGCCATTAGTCAGGTGATGTTGGTGTTGGTGGTAGCCATTAGTCAGCTGATGTTGGTGTTGGTGGTAGCCATTAGTCATGTAATGTTGGTGGTAGCCATTAGTCAGGTGATGTTGGTGTTGGTGGTAGCCATTAGTCAGGTGATGTTGGTGTTGGTGGTAGCCATTAGTCAGCTGATGTTGGTGTTGGTGGTAGCCATTAGTCAGGTGATGTTGGTGTTGGTGGTAGCCATTAGTCAGGTGATGTTGGTGTTGGTGGTAGCCATTAGTCAGCTGATGTTGGTGTTGGTGGTAGCCATTAGTCAGGTGGTGTTGGTGGTAGCCATTAGTCATGTAATGTTGGTGGTAGCCATTAGTCATGTAATGTTGGTGGTAGCCATTAGTCAGGTGATGTTGGTGTTGGTGTTAGCCATTAGTCAGATGATGTTGGTGTTGGTGGTAGCCATTAGTCAGGTGATGTTGGTGTTGGTGGTAGCCATTAGTCAGCTGATGTTGGTGTTGGTGGTAGCCATTAGTCAGGTGGTGTTGGTGGTAGCCATTAGTCAGGTGATGTTGGTGTTGGTGGTAGCCATTAGTCAGGTGGTGTTGGTGGTAGCCATTAGTCAGGTGATGTTGGTGTTGGTGGTAGCCATTAGTCAGGTGGTGTTGGTGGTAGCCATTAGTCAGATGATGTTGGTGGTAGCCATTAGTCATGTAATGTTGGTGGTAGCCATTAGTCAGCTGATGTTGGTGTTGGTGGTAGCCATTAGTCAGGTGATGTTGGTGTTGGTGGTAGCCATTAGTCAGGTGATGTTGGTGTTGGTGGTAGCCATTAGTCAGATGGTGTTGGTGTTGGTGGTAGCCATTAGTCAGATGATGTTGGTGTTGGTGGTAGCCATTAGTCAGGTGGTGTTGGTGTTGGTGGTAGCCATTAGTCAGATGATGTTGGTGTTGGTGGTAGCCATTAGTCAGCTGATGTTGGTGTTGGTGGTAGCCATTAGTCAGCTGATGTTGGTGTTGGTGGTAGCCATTAGTCAGATGGTGTTGGTGTTGGTGGTAGCCATTAGTCAGCTGATGTTGGTGTTGGTGGTAGCCATTAGTCAGGTGGTGTTGGTGTTGGTGGTAGCCATTAGTCAGCTGATGTTGGTGTTGGTGGTAGCCATTAGTCAGATGATGTTGGTGTTGGTGGTAGCCATTAGTCATGTAATGTTGGTGGTAGCCATTAGTCAGCTGATGTTGGTGTTGGTGGTAGCCATTAGTCAGGTGATGTTGGTGTTGGTGGTAGCCATTAGTCAGGTGATGTTGGTGTTGGTGGTAGCCATTAGTCAGGTGATGTTGGTGTTGGTGGTAGCCATTAGTCAGGTGATGTTGGTGTTGGTGGTAGCCATTAGTCAGCTGATGTTGGTGTTGGTGGTAGCCATTAGTCAGATGATGTTGGTGTTGGTGGTAGCCATTAATCAGGTGATGTTGGTGTTGGTGGTAGCCATTAGTCAGCTGATGTTGGTGTTGGTGGTAGCCATTAGTCAGCTGATGTTGGTGTTGGTGGTAGCCATTAGTCAGATGGTGTTGGTGTTGGTGGTAGCCATTAGTCAGATGATGTTGGTGTTGGTGGTAGCCATTAGTCAGGTGGTGTTGGTGTTGGTGGTAGCCATTAGTCAGATGATGTTGGTGTTGGTGGTAGCCATTAGTCAGCTGATGTTGGTGTTGGTGGTAGCCATTAGTCAGCTGATGTTGGTGTTGGTGGTAGCCATTAGTCAGATGGTGTTGGTGTTGGTGGTAGCCATTAGTCAGCTGATGTTGGTGTTGGTGGTAGCCATTAGTCAGGTGGTGTTGGTGTTGGTGGTAGCCATTAGTCAGCTGATGTTGGTGTTGGTGGTAGCCATTAGTCAGATGATGTTGGTGTTGGTGGTAGCCATTAGTCATGTAATGTTGGTGGTAGCCATTAGTCAGCTGATGTTGGTGTTGGTGGTAGCCATTAGTCAGGTGATGTTGGTGTTGGTGGTAGCCATTAGTCAGATGGTGTTGGTGTTGGTGGTAGCCATTAGTCAGGTGATGTTGGTGTTGGTGGTAGCCATTAGTTAGCTGATGTTGGTGTTGGTGGTAGCCATTAGTCAGGTGATGTTGGTGTTGGTGGTAGCCATTAGTCAGCTGATGTTGGTGTTGGTGGTAGCCATTAGTCAGCTGATGTTGGTGTTGGTGGTAGCCATTAGTCAGATGATGTTGGTGTTGGTGTTAGCCATTAGTCAGATGGTGTTGGTGTTGGTGGTAGCCATTAGTCAGCTGATGTTGGTGTTGGTGGTAGCCATTAGTCAGGTGGTGTTGGTGGTAGCCATTAGTCAGGTGATGTTGGTGTTGGTGGTAGCCATTAGTCAGGTGATGTTGGTGTTGGTGGTAGCCATTAGTCATGTAATGTTGGTGTTGGTGGTAGCCATTAGTCATGTAATGTTGGTGTTGGTGGTAGCCATTAGTCAGCTGATGTTGGTGTTGGTGGTAGCCATTAGTCAGCTGATGTTGGTGGTAGCCATTAGTCAGGTGATGTTGGTGGTAGCCATTAGTCAGGTGATGTTGGTGTTGGTGGTAGCCATTAGTCAGGTGGTGTTGGTGTTGGTGGTAGCCATTAGTCAGGTGATGTTGGTGTTGGTGGTAGCCATTAGTCAGGTGATGTTGGTGTTGGTGGTAGCCATTAGTCAGGTGATGTTGGTGTTGGTGGTAGCCATTAGTCAGCTGATGTTGGTGTTGGTGGTAGCCATTAGTCATGTAATGTTGGTGGTAGCCATTAGTCAGGTGATGTTGATGTTGGTGGTAGCCATTAGTCAGGTGATGTTGGTGTTGGTGGTAGCCATTAGTCAGGTGATGTTGTTGGTGGTGGTAGCCATTAGTCAGCTGATGTTGATGTTGGTGGTAGCCATTAGTCAGCTGATGTTGGTGTTGGTGGTAGCCATTAGTCAGGTGATGTTGTTGGTGGTGGTAGCCATTAGTCAGCTGATGTTGATGTTGGTGGTAGCCATTAGTCAGGTGATGTTGTTGGTGGTGGTAGCCATTAGTCAGCTGATGTTGGTGGTAGCCATTAGTCAGGTGATGTTGGTGGTAGCCATTAGTCAGGTGATGTTGGTGGTAGCCATTAGTCAGGTGATGTTGGTGTTGGTGGTAGCCATTAGTCTGGTGATGTTGGTGTTGGTGGTAGCCATTAGTCAGGTGATGTTGGTGGTAGCCATTAGTCAGGTGATGTTGGTGGTAGCCATTAGTCAGGTGATGTTGGTGTTGGTGGTAGCCATTAGTCAGGTGATGTTGGTGTTGGTGTTAGCCATTAGTCAGGTGATGTTGGTGTTGGTGGTAGCCATTAGTCAGATGGTGTTGGTTGTAGCCATTAGTCAGCTGATGTTGGTGTTGGTGGTAGCCATTAGTCAGCTGATGTTGGTGGTAGCCATTAGTCAGCTGATGTTGGTGGTAGCCATTAGTCAGGTGATGTTGATGTTGGTGGTAGCCATTAGTCAGATGGTGTTGGTTGTAGCCATTAGTCAGCTGATGTTGGTGTTGGTGGTAGCCATTAGTCAGCTGATGTTGGTGTTGGTGGTAGCCATTAGTCAGCTGATGTTGTTGGTGGTGGTAGCCATTAGTCAGGTGATGTTGGTGTTGGTGGTAGCCATTAGTCAGGTGGTGTTGGTGTTGGTGGTAGCCATTAGTCTGGTGATGTTGGTGGTAGCCATTAGTCAGCTGATGTTGGTGTTGGTGGTAGCCATTAGTCAGGTTATGTTGGTGTTGCTGGTCTAGAGCTGCTGTTGGGGGGTGGAGGGGTGGGATGTTGTTGTCGTTTACAACGCCAGAAAGTTTCTTCAATGTCTTGAAAAGATTGCACGTGCCACCCCCACGTGTTACCCCCACGTGCCACCCCCACGTGCCACCCCCACATGCCACCCCCACTTTGGCCGTTACATCTGAAGAACGTGTACTTCTGTTTGCTTAGGCTGTCAAATGACAGGCAAAAACATTGTTTAAATTGATGTTATTTTCGATGTTCAATTTTCTAGGTCAGTTCCTTGTTGATCTGTTGTATAATATTTGATATCAGCAAACTTGCAACATGCGAACATGTTAATTAATTTTAGAACATCTAATAATTAAAAAAACTAATTTGTGCTTTAAAAAAATGATTACATTTATGACATATTAGCTTTATAAAAAACTTTACCAATCTCACGGAGTAATTCTAGATGTTTCCAGTGACGGCCCATGCGCACGCAGCAAAGATAAAAATTATTTTAAAAATGAAGAGTGAATCGGTGTAACTTTATAAACCTAATTTTCACGGATCTACAAGTTGTTCACGTAATTTCTGATGTCGGCAAAAAAAAATATTTGCTCACATCTCGGCCAGGCCAAATTTTAAAGATTTGAAACATTCCAGAATTTTCATCATCAGCCTTTTTAGTATCAGCTTTTATTTCGTTCACTGTTGGTTTTTTTCTAATCACAGTTTGTGGCTAATCGAGTAAGTAAATATGGACCCACTTCTTACGCAGCAATGTCAAATTTATAGATACATTCGTCTCTAACGACAACGCAAGAATGGATCATTTTTTAATCCACTTAGATATTAAATTGTTAATAAAACTTAATTTAAAGATTACTAAAATTAAAAAATAAAAGGGGAGATAACAACATAATTAATACCGTCCAACTTGATTAGCCAGGTCTGGTTAAGGACGATTGGTTGCTCGACTGAGATCCGAACCTCGGACCTAGTCGGGGTAGATAATTAGCTTTTAGAGATCGCGAGCTACTGTTTGGGTTTAAAGCGAATATTTTAGTGGCGGGTGCTATCGGCTTCATTAGGAAAACAAAAAAGCGGGAGTGATCTCCCCTAAACTTTCTCCAGTATTCTTATATAAAAAATACGTGGGATGGCAACTTAAATATAGACATGATTTTTAATCCATTTTTAATTACTTAAACTGTTTATAATAGAATAGAATATCGCAGAAAAAAAAAAGAATTGCGCACTAAGTGAATGGCAAACATTATCTTTAAAATAGTACGGAATATTATTTCTTTATAAATTCATATTAGTTTTTTGAGAAATCGGAAATAGCATAAATTACTACTTCCGGTCAAGGGAAATTTCTCAAAAATTTTAACGAAGGCAGAAAATAATATCTTTTTTACATGTTTGAAATTCCATTTATCTATTCTAAACAGTACCCAAGTTATAGGCTTTTTAAAAATTAAAAGTAGAATAAGTTCCACTTTCGGTTACCGGAAATTGCTGAAAAGTTGATACAAAACTACAAAATTTGAAAGAATATTTATATCTGAAGTTTCAGCAACCTGGGTGTAATGGTACTCAAGTTATCGTGTTCACACACATATATACACACATACATGCATACATACATATACTTCGCATGCAAGAGAGTAGATAGCTTTAAAATTGGTTGACACTGTGTAAATACACTGACTAACGAACATACGAGAACTTACATAGAGATTTACAATCCAAATCTAACGGTTGTCCTACACAAGTTGTCTTACACAGGTTGTCCTACATAGGTTGTCCTACATAAGTTGTCTTACACAGGTTGTCCTACATAGGTTGTCCAACATGTCCTACACAGGTTGTCCTACACAGGTTGTCCTACATAGGTTGTCCTACATAGGTTGTCCTACACAGATTGTCCTACACAGGTTGTCCTAGATAAGTTGTCCTGAACAGGTTGTCCTACACAGGTTGTCCTACATAAGTTGTCCTACACAGGTTGTCCTACACAGGTTGTCCAACATGTCCTACACAGCTTGTCATACATAGGTTGTCCTACACAGGTTGTCCTACATAAGTTGTCTTACACAGGTTGTCCTACACAGGTTGTCCTACATAGGTTGTCCTACATAGGTTGTCCTACACAGATTGTCCTACACAGGTTGTCCTAGATAAGTTGTCCTGAACAGGTTGTCCTACACAGGTTGTCCTACACAGGTTGTCCTACACAGGTTGTCCTACACAGGTTGTCCAACATGTACTACACAGGTTGTCATACATAGGTTGTCCTACACAGGTTGTCCTACAAAGGTTGTCCTACACAGGTTGTCCTACACAGGTTGTCCTACATAAGTTGTCCTACATAAGTTGTCCTACACAGGTTGTCCTACACAGGTTGTCCTACACAGGTTGTCCTACATAAGTTGTCCTACACAGGTTGTCCTACATAGGTTGTCCTATACAGGTTGTCCTACACAGGTTGTCCTACACAGGTTGTCCAACATGTCCTACACAGGTTGTCATACATAGGTTGTCCTACACAAGTTGTCTTACACAGGTTGTCTACATAGGTTGTCCTACACAGGTTGTCCTACACAGGTTGTCCTACACAGGTTGTCCTACACAGGTTGTCCTACACAGGTTGTCCTACAAAGGTTGTCCTACACAGGTTGTCCTAACTCTGACGGATCACTCTCTAAATGTTCCGTTATCTGCTGTGCCACATGACTTGATTAGAAGTACACCAAGGCCAAGGCCACACTGCTGTCATATGATGGCCGAGTTTGGCCAAGGTCATACTGCTGTCATATGATGGCCGAGTTTGGCCAAGGTCACACTGCTGTCATATGATGGCCGAGTTTGGCCAAGGTCACACTGCTGTCATATGATGGCCGAGTTTGGCCAAGGTCACACTGCTGTCATATGATGGCCGAGTTTGGCCAAGGCCACACTGCTGTAATTTATGGTATTTATATTACTGCCTATAAAAGTCCCAGGATTTTATATATTACTGCCTATAAAAGTCCCAGGATTTTATATATTGCTGCCTATAAAAGTCCCAGGATTTTATATATTGCTGCCTATAAAAGTCCCAGGATTTTATATATTGCTGTCCATAAAAGTCTCAGGATTTTATATATTGCTGTCCATAAAAGTCTCAGGATCTAAAGTCACATTTGTGAAACATAAAGTCCCAGGATGTAAAGTCACATTTGTGAAACCTCTCGACGTCGGGTTGCGGTAACTTTTTGACTTGACTGGACTTAGATCTCTCTATCAAGTCACCTTGAGGAAATTATCTTGCCATATCTCATTGATAATGATTAGCCGTCAAATAATCTCATAGATAAAGTTTTCGTGTGGAAAATATAATCACACGTCTACTGATCGCGTGGTTGTGCGGCCTTGTTGATTTATCTTTGACCAGCCCACCTCCCCCCTCAGCTAAAAACTAACCTGACAGAAAAGACCCTCCAATAACCGACCCCTACCCCGCCCCACCCCCACGTACCCCTCAGCTAAAACCTAACCTGACAGAACAGACCCCACCACCACCACCACCACCACCACCACCACCACCACCACCACCACCACCACCACCACCTCCACCACCACCAACACCACCACCACCACCACCACCACCACTACCACCACTACCACCACCACCACCAACACCACCACCACCACCACCACCACTACCACAACCACCACCGACCATTCCAGACTTGCTCAGTCATTTAGTAAATTAATCACCCCCTCACCTTTATAAATCTTCTAGCAATACGACAGCAGGTCATTACGCCAGCGTCCAACCGGGTGACGTCACACTAATCAAGGGGTTAATGAGACACCTGTAGTCGTTACATTATGAACCCTTGACAAGGGAATTTGAAATCTCGAGACATTGAAAGGCTCGGGTTTCTGGGGAACTTCCTGGGGAACCTTTTCTGGAGGGTTACATTGTTAAAATCAGATGGACGATTACAACTTTAAAATCAGATGGACGATTACAACTTTAAAATCAGATGGACGATTACAACTTTAAAATCAGATGGACGATTACAACTTTAAAATCAGATGGACGATTACAACTTTAAAATCAGATGGACGATTACAACTTTAAAATAAGATGGACGATTACAACTTTAATTGCACTAATAATGTGTGTATGACGTCATATTCGACACGTCAGATAATACCCTCTGGCTAATATCGAGCTGTTTCAGTGGATAATCCTATGCAGTGGCGTCGCTAGGTTGGGTGTCACTGGGTGCGGAACCTTATGGTGCATACGTTCGTTTTAACGAGTGCGATACTCTGTGAATAAAAAGGGTTTCTATAGCTTTCACTATATCGAATCCAGGGCGTCTTATGTGTTGACACTTGTGTTTGCTTTTGTTATTGCGTTTATGTTTGTGTTTGCGTTTATGTTTGTGTTTGCCTTTGTGTTTGCTTTTTTGTTTGCGTTTATGTTTGCGTTTGCGTTTTTGTGTTTGTGTTGGGGTTTGGGTTTTCGTTTGTGTTTTGGTTTTGGTTGATTGTGGCATGGGTTAATTCGAAAAGTAATATATTTCCTAAACCCGAACAGAGCCGTGTATATACTGATTACTAAACACACAAGTCATTGTCCTTTACAGATATAATATTATATATATATATATATATATATATATATATATATATAGATATATATATATATATATATATATATATATATATATATATATATATATATATATATATATATATATATATATATATATATATATATATATATATATATATATATGCATGTGTGTGTATGTGTGTGTGAGAGTATGTGTGTGTGTGTGTGTGTAAGACTACAAATGACTATAATTTAAATGTGTGCCATATACACGTAGGTGTATGTGTATAAGCATGTGTATATGTAATTGTATGTCGTTTTTCTTGATGTATTTAAAATTAGTAAAGCTACGCATTTTTGGTTTGGTCTACGAACTCTATTTCTAATGTATAAGAAAGTTATTTCTATAGTGACCAATGAGACTTGCCGTTATTTCTATAGTGACCAATGAGACTTGCCGTTATTTCTATAGTGACCAATGAGACTTGCCGTTATTTCTATAGTGACCAATGAGACTTGCCGTTATTTCTATAGTGACCAATGAGATTTGCCGTGGCAATCCGCTAAGGGTTCTTTACCTTTATTTTGTTTTGACCAGTAGACTACATTGCTTGTCATTGAAAGTTGCAAATGGTATCACCCCCTTCCTCGCATTTTACCTAATGCCGTTTATTTGTGCACGTTATTATATCAATGTACCTATAAATTCAAGTGAAAAATATATATTTTTCAATGTAAACTATTAGATATGGTGTTCCCCCACCCCGGTCTTTGATTGAAAATATTCAACAATTTCATCTTTAAATTTTGCAGTTGATGTCACCCCCTCCCCCAGTACCCCGGGTGATATATTTAAGGTATTCCCAGTTACTAGTCTTTAGTAAATTGTGCAGTTTTTTTGCCTTGGTGTCACCCGGTCAGGGGGGGGGGGATACTGTTAAATGTATATATTTTCTATATAAATTTCATTTCGTTCGGGGAGCAGTAGACTTTTTTCGGGGATAGGGGGCAGAGGCGTAGCTAGGGGAGGGCGGGGAGGGCGGCCGCCCCGGGCGCCGACCCTCGGGGGGCGCCAAAAGGGGTAGAAAATAATGTTAAAAGCTCATTTTAAGGTGCAGTTTTGAATTATAAACAGTCAAAGTAAAGAAATTTAACGGCTGTGAGCCTTTACATACTGATTTAACTGTTTTCTACCTTGATTAAGTAACTGTAAAACGTATAACCTTAAGAAACAGTGACCGGAAAAACCGCTTTCCAGCTTCCTAGATGGGGGGGGGCGCTTTTTCCAAGACTAAAATCGTAAAAATTCACACCGGAATGACTCAAAAAAGAAACCTATTGTACTAAAGCGTATTGTGTAACATAAAAAAAGAGTTAGTGACGTTTAAAATCCGCTCTCCCTTTTTTGTCCAAGATGGTGGTTGGGTGGGGGCGCTTTTTCACCAGCAAAAAACCGCAGGATTTGTACTGGATCGGTTGCTAGATAAATCTTTTAACACTTAGAAAAGAGATCAATTGAATTAACACTTAATGTACGATTTCACTACTTAGTTTTGCTAAGTAATAAAGCGACTAGTTCTTTGTAAGATTCTTACGATTCTCTCAACTTCAACGTAAGAGATTAGATACTTTTACTTGATTGCATTATATCTAACCTTGATCACTTCATTAAAGAGAACTAAATATCACGGATTCTTGTATCGCTATTCGTTCGATAAAATAGCAGACTGTCGGAGCGGGTGGGTGTATAGCGACACTCTTTGCCAAAATTTTAAGAGAAAAGAAAATTAGTATATTGTACTGAATAGATAATTTTTTATTCATTTTTAGCGCAATTTCCATTCTGGAGAATTGCGTTTATTAACCCGTCATTTCTGGATGTATGAATGTATGAATGAATGGATGGATGGATGTGTGTCCGCAGCTTTAAGTCGTATCTCCTCCTCAACGAAGCAATATCGAGGACTAGTTCCAAAAGCAATTATGTTAAGCAAGTTACGAGGATGAACATAGGCCATAAAAATTCCGGGTTTCTTTCATGGATTTCCCGGAAAAGCCAAAAAAACTCGAAAAAAAAGCAGTTTTTGGCCCATATCTCGGCAACCAGACCACTTAGCGACTTGAAACATTTACCAATCGATTCCTGCCATAACTTAGAACAATATTGCCGAAGAAAGTTTTTAAAAATATCCTTTCGTTCGGTCACAAATTTTTTTTTGAATTAATTAAAATTTGGACCGAATTAGTAGGCATGTTTATCCAACCACACCACACGCGTCATCACGTTCAATAGCTGCGCCATCACGTTCGGTAGCTAGGCGCGCAACGGTTTTTAGTCATGTAACTCTATTGTAAATAAAACATGTAAAATACTGAAAAAAAAAATAAAAAACGTTTTAATAACTAACCAATGGTTTTACTAACCCTGCTCTTGATTTACGCTACGACAGAGCTATTTTTAGATAACATAAGGAAATTGCGCTAAAATTGTCACTAGACTTTTTAATTACCTTGTTTTCATAACACTTTGGTTAACCTAAGTGATAATTTAAAATTGTGATATAGGTATTATCGAAATTGTTCTAAAGACACGACCAAAAGTAGATCAGATCGGGTTGCACCTTTTACAAAGTACACTCTAAAGCAGTGGTTCTTAACTTTTTGGAGTAACTAACCCCACCCGTTTTATATGCCCAATCACCGAACCCTTCTTAATAGTTGTATCGTCCACATTGACAAAATCCGATCGCGAATCATATGAGTCGGGTGTGTCTTGACCTCCGCGGAAGCCCTGAGATTGAATTACCTAACCTCTTGGGTTCGATGGAACCCACTGTTCTAAGCTCTTTTGATTTTCTTCTTTTTATTCGTTTTGGCTTCATAAGGAACACAAACGTAGGCAACACTTCGTCAACTCACTTGATTTTTATGAAGATCGAACCCTAATAATCCAGCCTCCCTCATCTCTATTTCAAACGATTTCCTTCAGGACTTATTTAGTCTTTTCCTCTTTCTCTTTTCCCTTGGACTTCACACAAGCACCTGCATAGTGATGTTATTTTTTGTCTTTCTCAAATTATGCCCTTACCACCACCTTTTCATTCTCCACTGTCTTTAACCTAGATCCAAGCCATACAGTAAAATAGATATCATATTAGCTATGGATCCTGATTGAATTGTTTTGACAATGCATTTGAATTCCACATCAACTTAGAATGTTAATACGCATTTTATCGCCGCTAAAATTCTAATCTGAATGTCATGGACTGTTGCACACACACACGCACATATATATATATATATATAAATATAAATATATATATACATATATATATATATATATATATATATATATATATATATATATATATATATATATATATATATATATATATATATATACATATATATATATATATATATATATATATATATGGGGGCGCCAGACTGAAAGTTCGCCCCGGGCGCCGGGAGGGGTCGCTACGCCTCTGATAGGGGGGGGGGCTCCGCCTGGAAGAAACTCTGCACCCGGTGCGGTCCTCACCCCCCGCCCCGTTGTCCCATGTTGGGATAATCGTGTGGTAGAAATATAAATCTATTAGTTAATGACACAACACATCGTGCGATAGAAATATAAATCTATTAGTTAATGACACAACACATCGTGTGGTAGAAATATAAATCTGTTAGTTAATGACACAACACATCGTGCTATAGAAATATAAATCTGTTAGTGACACAACACATCGTGTGGTAGAAATATAAATCTATTAGTGACACAACACATCGTGTGGTAGAAATATAAATCTATTAGTTAATGACACAACACATCGTACGGTAGAAATATAAATCTATTAGTTAATGACACAACACATCGTGCTATAGAAATATAAATCTATTAGTTAATGACACAACACATCGTGCTATAGAAATATAAATCTATTAGTTAATGACACAACACATCGTGCGATAGAAATATAAATCTATTAGTTAATGACACAACACATCGTACGGTAGAAATATAAATCTATTAGTTAATGACACAACACATCGTGCTATAGAAATATAAATCTATTAGTTAATGACACAACACATCGTGCTATAGAAATATAAATCTATTAGTTAATGACACAACACATCGTGCGATAGAAATATAAATCTATTAGTTAATGACACAACACATCGTACGGTAGAAATATAAATCTATTAGTTAATGACACAACACATCGTACGGTAGAAATATAAATCTATTAGTTAATGACACAACACATCGTACGGTAGAAATATAAATCTATTAGTTAATGACACAACACATCGTGCGATAGAAATATAAATCTATTAGTTAATGACACAACACGTCGTGCGGTAGAAATATAAATCTATTAGTTAATGACACAACACATCGTGTGGTAGAAATATAAATCTATTAGTTAATGACACAACACGTCGTGCGGTAGAAATATAAATCTATTAGTTAATGACACAACACATCGTGCGATAGAAATATAAATCTATTAGTTAATGACACAACACATCGTGCGGTAGAAATATAAATCTATTAGTTAATGACACAACACATCGTGCGATAGAAATATAAATCTATTAGTTAATGACACAACACATCGTGCGGTAGAAATATAAATCTGTTAGTTAATGACACAACACATCGTGCTATAGAAATATAAATCTGTTAGTTAATGACACAACACATCGTGCGATAGAAATATAAATCTATTAGTTAATGACACAACACATCGTGTGGTAGAAATATAAATCTATTAGTTAATGACACAACACATCGTGCGGTAGAAATATAAATCTATTAGTTAATGACACAACACATCGTACGGTAGAAATATAAATCTATTAGTTAATGACACAACACATCGTACGGTAGAAATATAAATCTATTAGTTAATGACACAACACATCGTGCGGTAGAAATATAAATCTATTAGTGACACAACACATCGTGTGGTAGAAATATAAATCTATTAGTTAATGACACAACACATCGTGTGGTAGAAATATAAATCTATTAGTTAATGACACAACACATCGTGTGGTAGAAATATAAATCTATTAGTGACACAACACATCGTGTGGTAGAAATATAAATCTATTAGTTAATGACACAACACATCGTGTGGTAGAAATATAAATCTATTAGTTAATGACACAACACATCGTGTGGTAGAAATATAAATCTGTTAGTTAATGACACAACACATCGTGTGGTAGAAATATAAATCTATTAGTTAATGACACAACACATCGTGTGGTAGAAATATAAATCTATTAGTTAATGACACAACACATCGTGTGGTAGAAATATAAATCTGTTAGTTAATGACACAACACATCGTGTGGTAGAAATATAAATCTATTAGTTAATGACACAACACGTCGTGTGGTAGAAATATAAATCTATTAGTTAATGACACAACACGTCGTGCGGTAGAAATATAAATCTGTTAGTTAATGACACAACACATCGTGCGGTAGAAATATAAATCTATTAGTTAATGACACAACACATCGTGCGATAGAAATATAAATCTATTAGTTAATGACACAACACGTCGTGCGGTAGAAATATAAATCTGTTAGTTAATGACACAACACGTCGTGCGGTAGAAATATAAATCTATTAGTTAATGACACAACACATCGTGCGGTAGAAATATAAATCTATTAGTTAATGACACAACACATCGTGCGGTAGAAATATAAATCTATTAGTTAATGACACAACACATCGTGCGGTAGAAATATAAATCTATTAGTGACACAACACATCGTGTGGTAGAAATATAAATCTATTAGTTAATGACACAACACATCGTGCGGTAGAAATATAAATCTATTAGTTAATGACACAACACATCGTGCGGTAGAAATATAAATCTATTAGTGACACAACACATCGTGTGGTAGAAATATAAATCTATTAGTTAATGACACAACACATCGTGCGGTAGAAATATAAATCTATTAGTTAATGACACAACACGTCGTGTGGTAGAAATATAAATCTATTAGTTAATGACACAACACGTCGTGTGGTAGAAATATAAATCTATTAGTTAATGACACAACACATCGTGCGGTAGAAATATAAATCTATTAGTTAATGACACAACACGTCGTGTGGTAGAAATATAAATCTATTAGTTAATGACACAACACGTCGTGCGGTAGAAATATAAATCTATTAGTTAATGACACAACACATCGTGCGGTAGAAATATAAATCTGTTAGTTAATGACACAACCCGTCGTGCGGTAGAAATATAAATCTGTTAGTTAATGACACAACACATCGTGCGGTAGAAATATAAATCTATTAGTTAATGACACAACACATCGTGTGGTAGAAATATAAATCTGTTAGTTAATGACACAACACGTCGTGTGGTAGAAATATAAATCTATTAGTTAATGACACAACACGTCGTGTGGTAGAAATATAAATCTATTAGTTAATGACACAACACATCGTGCGGTAGAAATATAAATCTATTAGTTAATGACACAACACGTCGTGTGGTAGAAATATAAATCTATTAGTTAATGACACAACACGTCGTGCGGTAGAAATATAAATCTATTAGTTAATGACACAACACGTCGTGCGGTAGAAATATAAATCTATTAGTTAATGACACAACACGTCGTGCGGTAGAAATATAAATCTATTAGTTAATGACACAACACGTCGTGCGGTAGAAATATAAATCTATTAGTTAATGACACAACACATCGTGCGGTAGAAATATAAATCTATTAGTTAATGACACAACACATCGTGTGGTAGAAATATAAATCTATTAGTTAATGACACAACACATCGTGCGGTAGAAATATAAATCTATTAGTTAATGACACAACACATCGTGCGGTAGAAATATAAATCTATTAGTTAATGACACAACACATCGTGCGGTAGAAATATAAATCTATTAGTTAATGACACAACACATCGTGCGGTAGAAATATAAATCTATTAGTTAATGACACAACACATCGTGCGGTAGAAATATAAATCTATTAGTTGATGACACAACACATCGTGTGGTAGAAATATAAATCTGTTAGTTAATGACACAACACATCGTGCGGTAGAAATATAAATCTATTAGTTAATGACACAACACATCGTGTGGTAGAAATATAAATCTATTAGTTAATGACACAACACATCGTGCGGTAGAAATATAAATCTATTAGTTAATGACACAACACATCGTGCGGTAGAAATATAAATCTATTAGTTAATGACACAACACATCGTGCGGTAGAAATATAAATCTATTAGTTAATGACACAACACATCGTGCGGTAGAAATATAAATCTATTAGTTAATGACACAACACATCGTGCGGTAGAAATATAAATCTATTAGTTAATGACACAACACATCGTGTGGTAGAAATATAAATCTGTTAGTTAATGACACAACACATCGTGCGGTAGAAATATAAATCTGTTAGTTAATGACACAACACATCGTGCGGTAGAAATATAAATCTATTAGTTAATGACACAACACATCGTGTGGTAGAAATATAAATCTGTTAGTTAATGACACAACACATCGTGCGGTAGAAATATAAATCTATTAGTTAATGACACAACACATCGTGTGGTAGAAATATAAATCTATTAGTTAATGACACAACACATCGTGTGGTAGAAATATAAATCTATTAGTTAATGACACAACACATCGTGTGGTAGAAATATAAATCTATTAGTTAATGACACAACACATCGTGTGGTAGAAATATAAATCTGTTAGTTAATGACACAACACATCGTGCGGTAGAAATATAAATCTATTAGTTAATGACACAACACATCGTGTGGTAGAAATATAAATCTGTTAGTTAATGACACAACACATCGTGCGGTAGAAATATAAATCTATTAGTTAATGACACAACACATCGTGTGGTAGAAATATAAATCTATTAGTTAATGACACAACACATCGTGTGGTAGAAATATAAATCTATTAGTTAATGACACAACACATCGTGTGGTAGAAATATAAATCTATTAGTTAATGACACAACACATCGTGTGGTAGAAATATAAATCTGTTAGTTAATGACACAACACATCGTGCGGTAGAAATATAAATCTGTTAGTTAATGACACAACACATCGTGCGGTAGAAATATAAATCTGTTAGTTAATGACACAACACATCGTGCGGTAGAAATATAAATCTATTAGTTAATGACACAACACATCGTGCGGTAGAAATATAAATCTATTAGTTAATGACACAACACATCGTGCGGTAGAAATATAAATCTATTAGTTAATGACACAACACATCGTGCGGTAGAAATATAAATCTATTAGTTAATGACACAACACATCGTGCGGTAGAAATATAAATCTATTAGTTAATGACACAACACATCGTGCGGTAGAAATATAAATCTATTAGTTAATGACACAACACATCGTGCGGTAGAAATATAAATCTGTTAGTTAATGACACAACACATCGTGCGGTAGAAATATAAATCTGTTAGTTAATGACACAACACATCGTGCGGTAGAAATATAAATCTGTTAGTTAATGACACAACACATCGTGCGGTAGAAATATAAATCTGTTAGTTAATGACACAACACATCGTGCGGTAGAAATATAAATCTATTAGTTAATGACACAACACATCGTGTGGTAGAAATATAAATCTATTAGTTAATGACACAACACATCGTGCGATAGAAATATAAATCTGTTAGTTAATGACACAACACATCGTGCTATAGAAATATAAATCTGTTAGTGACACAACACATCGTGTGGTAGAAATATAAATCTATTAGTGACACAACACATCGTGCGGTAGAAATATAAATCTGTTAGTTAATGACACAACACATCGTGCGGTAGAAATATAAATCTATTAGTTAATGACACAACACATCGTGTGGTAGAAATATAAATCTATTAGTTAATGACACAACACATCGTGCGGTAGAAATATAAATCTGTTAGTTAATGACACAACACATCGTGCGGTAGAAATATAAATCTGTTAGTTAATGACACAACACATCGTGCGGTAGAAATATAAATCTATTAGTTAATGACACAACACATCGTGTGGTAGAAATATAAATCTATTAGTTAATGACACAACACATCGTGCGATAGAAATATAAATCTGTTAGTTAATGACACAACACATCGTGCTATAGAAATATAAATCTGTTAGTGACACAACACATCGTGCTATAGAAATATAAATCTGTTAGGGACACAACACATCGTGCGGTAGATATATAAATCTGTTAGTTAATGACACAACACGTCGTGTGGTAGAAATATAAATCTGTTAGTTAATGACACAACACGTCGTGCGGTAGAAATATAAATCTGTTAGTTAATGACACAACACGTCGTGCGGTAGAAATATAAATCTGTTAGTTAATGACACAACACGTCGTGCGGTAGAAATATAAATCTGTTAGTGACACAACACATCGTGCGGCAGAAATATAAATCTGTTAGTTAATGACACAACACGTCGTGCGGTAGAAATATAAATCTGTTAGTTAATGACACAACACGTCGTGCGGTAGAAATATAAATCTGTTAGTGACACAACACATCGTGCGGCAGAAATATAAATCTGTTAGTGACACAACACATCGTGCGGCAGAAATATAAATCTGTTAGTTAATGACACAACACGTCGTGCGGTAGAAATATAAATCTGTTAGTTAATGACACAACACATCGTGTGGTAGAAATATAAATCTGTTAGTGACACAACACATCGTGCGGCAGAAATATAAATCTGTTAGTTAATGACACAACACGTCGTGCGGTAGAAATATAAATCTATGAGTTAATGACACAACACATCGTGCGGTAGAAATATAAATCTATGAGTTAATGACACAACACATCGTGCGGTAGAAATATAAATCTATTAGTTAATGACACAACACATCGTGCGATAGAAATATAAATCTATTAGTTAATGACACAACACATCGTGTGGTAGAAATATAAATCTGTTAATGACACAACACATCGTGTGGTAGAAATATAAATCTATTAGTTAATGACACAACACATCGTGTGGTAGAAATATAAATCTATTAGTTAATGACACAACACATCGTGTGGTAGAAATATAAATCTATGAGTTAATGACACAACACATCGTGCGGTAGAAATATAAATCTATTAGTTAATGACACAACACATCGTGCGATAGAAATATAAATCTATTAGTTAATGACACAACACATCGTGTGGTAGAAATATAAATCTGTTAATGACACAACACATCGTGTGGTAGAAATATAAATCTATTAGTTAATGACACAACACATCGTGTGGTAGAAATATAAATCTATTAGTTAATGACACAACACATCGTGTGGTAGAAATATAAATCTATGAGTTAATGACACAACACATCGTGCGGTAGAAATATAAATCTATTAGTTAATGACACAACACATCGTGCGATAGAAATATAAATCTATTAGTTAATGACACAACACATCGTGTGGTAGAAATATAAATCTGTTAATGACACAACACATCGTGTGGTAGAAATATAAATCTGTTAGTTAATGACACAACACGTCGTGTGGTAGAAATATAAATCTGTTAGTTAATGACACAACACATCGTGTGGTAGAAATATAAATCTATTAGTTAATGACACAACACATCGTACGGTAGAAATATAAATCTATTAGTTAATGACACAACACATCGTACGGTAGAAATATAAATCTGTTAGTGACACAACACATCGTACGGTAGAAATATAAATCTGTTAGTGACACAACACATCGTGCGATAGAAATATAAATCTGTTAGTTAATGACACAACACATCGTGCTATAGAAATATAAATCTGTTAGTGACACAACACATCGTGCGATAGAAATATAAATCTGTTAGTTAATGACACAACACATCGTGCTATAGAAATATAAATCTGTTAGTGACACAACACATCGTGCTATAGAAATATAAATCTGTTAGTGACACAACACGTCGTGCGGTAGAAATATAAATCTATTAGTTAATGACACAACACGTCGTGCGGTAGAAATATAAATCTATTAGTTAATGACACAACACATCGTGCGATAGAAATATAAATCTGTTAGTTAATGACACAACACATCGTGCTATAGAAATATAAATCTGTTAGTGACACAACACGTCGTGTGGTAGAAATATAAATCTATTAGTTAATGACACAACACATCGTGCGGTAGAAATATAAATCTATTAGTTAATGACACAACACATCGTGCGGTAGAAATATAAATCTGTTAGTGACACAACACATCGTGCTATAGAAATATAAATCTATGAGCTGACCCGCGCCGTAAGCATACGCCGCTGTTTAGTTGTTTTATTTTCTAAAATTCACTACCAATGCTGCGACTGAAAATATTTTGCTTTAAAACACAATCAGTAGCTGGTAAAGGCGATTATCTTCACCCTTTCTCCTCACCCCCACCCCTCCCGCGAACTCCGTGAAAGCAGCCGTCCGTGACGACAGTTTACAGACGACAATGAATAGTTATGGCAGAAATTGTTATTACCTCCCCTTTTCAAATCTCAATAATCTGCCCCTACCCCTAATAGCCGATCCGGCTCTACGATTGTAAACATTCAGGGTGAACCACAGCTCACCTGACAGGTGGGGTAGAGGGTGGTGGCTAATCTGCGTTGTGTCTTCTATGGTCCCCATGAAGAGAATTACATATATAGATTAGTTAATGAAACAACCACTCGCATTTCGAGGACTCACATATAGGCAAAAAGTGCTTTGAATATTCTGCTTTAAAAAGTACGATACAAAATTATCAAATCTTGTATGGTTTTTTGTTGTTGGTTTTTTTTTGTTGTTTTTTTTTTTGTTGTTTTTATTTTTGGGGGGGGGGGGGAGTTGATGAGAAATTGGAAGTACCGTAAAGTACTACTGCCAGCCACTGTAAATCACTCAAAATTTGAAAGAATTAAAAGGACACATTACTGTAGGCATATAATTGGTATTTTAGAGACAGAAATATAGTTAAAGTACCACTTCCGGAGATCGGAAGTCAATCAAAAATTTAAAGTTCTCTGAGTATAAAAACTTTTATTTATATAATGGAAACATTTCTTAAATTATGTTTACATGGAAATAGAAAAAAATTCTACTTCCAGTTACCGAAAATTTGTTCAAAAATTGACAGAATCGTTGTGCATACAAGTTCATGTTTATCTGTGAAATTTCGCCCACGTAACGTAAAGGGATGTATGTTTTCACCAATGATATTCTGGCGGTAATGGACTGGAGTATGCAGAAAACTGCAAACAACGACACAAGAATCCAGTGAAGTTTCACCAAAAGGCGGGAGGATATCTGCTGATGACATCTGTCTTCTGTCTGACAAGCAATGACATGCACGACTAAAAGTAAAAGAAAAACAAATTCACGTATCTGGGAAGCGTGATCAACAAGGACGGGGGCGCAGACGAGGACATAAAATGCCGTATCAACAAGGATGGGGGGGGGGGGGGGGGGGCAGGCGAGGACATAAAATGCCGTATCAACAAGGATGGGGGAGCAGACGAGGACATAAAATGCCGTATCAATAAGGATGGGGGGGGGGGGCAGGCGAGGACATAAAATGCCGTATCAACAAGGATGGGGGGGGGGGCAGGCGAGGACATAAAATGCCGTATCAACAAGGATGGGGGAGCAGACGAGGACATAAAATGCCGTATCAATAAGGATGGGGGGGGGGCAGACGAGGACATAAAATGCCATATCAACAAAGATGGGGGGGGGGGGGGCAGGCGAGGACTTAAAATGCCGTATCAACAAGGATGGGGAAGCACAACAAGGATGGGGGGGGGGAAGCAGACGAGGACATAAAATGCCGTATCAAGAAGGCCAGATGTGCCCTCACTAGGCCGGCCGATATGAAAGTGCCCAACCATATCACTCCAGGTCAAGATTAGAATCTTAAACACAAATGTGAAGGCAGTATTGCTTTACGACTGGGAGAACTGGACGGTTACCATAACAAATCCACACAGGCTACAGTCGTTCACAAACTGATGTTTACGACAGATCATTAAAATAAGGTGCCCAGACAAAATATCAAATAAAGACCTGCGGCAAAAAACAAAACAACAGCCAAGAGATAAGGATATCAAGGCCCGTAAATGGGGATGGATTGGACGTACCACGAGAAGGGAAGAAAGCTATGGACTGGAATCCTCGGAGAAAAAGGAAAGTGGGCCGGCCAAAGAAAACACGGAGAAGAACGTTAGAAGAAGAGGCCAAGACAGCTAGGCTCACGTGGGCACAGATAAAGGGAGCAGCCCAAAACCGAGTCCGGCGGAGAGGTGTGATTGCAGCCCTTTGTTCCCTAGGATTGCTAGTCCGGTGGAGAGGTGTGATTGCATGCCTTTGTTCCCTAGGATTGCTAGTCCGGTGGAGAGGTGTGATTGCAGCCCTTTGTTCCCTAGGATTGCTAGTCCGGTTGAGAGGTGTGATTGCAGCCCTTTGTTCCCTAGGATTGCTAGGCCGGTGGAGTGGTGTGATTACAGCCCTTTGTTCCCTAGGATGGCTCCACAAAGGATTAAGTCATCCTAAACGGAACTTGATTTATCGGGGTTTGAGTTAAACCATTTCCGATTACCGGAAGTCACTTAAAATTGCGATTTTTATGTAATATACTTTTGTAAGAGACTTTCAATATAACCGAAACAGTACACAAGTTTTCCTGTTTACATACAGACAGACGCACAGACAGACATAATTGCAAATCTGACTCGGGAAGGTCTAAAAAGTCGAGTGTATCAAACAATCGATTTAGATTTCTTGCACAATAACAAAATCTCATTACATTTTTTGTGTACGATTACAAAACTTTTTTAAACTCTGTGTACGAGAAAGTAAGGTTTAACAGCATACCAATGGTGAGTAGGTTTAAGAACAAACTAGAGTTGAGTAGGTTTACACCGTTTTAATGGCAAAGCAATATTACATTAGACAATGGCACAAAAAACTAAGTACAACATAACAGTTTTTCTACAAAACATAATTATGTACAACATAATATGGGTACATTCTATGTGTACAGCATTACAGTTGTACAACATTACATCTGGTCGTTGTATTGTATAACCTAACACGTGTACAAAAAAACTGTACAAGTGAGACAGTGGTTGGCCAACTGCCCACCGAACCTGTCAATATCTTGTTCTGCTGTAGTTAACGACGTCTAGCCGGACAATGCCGTACGACTTCCGCTGTCTAGGCCCTGTCGGCTCCATACCCAATCCCGTCCCAGAACTGACAGAACTGGTCCCTGTAGTCGTGCACCAACGTGCGGCTCGGCACCAGGAAGTGCATGGCCGGCCACTGGGACGTGGGGCTGTACTTCGGCCAGGGGGTCAGTTGACCTCTGACCTTGGATGAGATGTCCAGACGCGCGTGCATGTCCTGGTGGCCGAGGTGGATGGTGGCCTCGGCGTTTATGGCCATCTGGTCAGTCTGGCGTGGCCGCTGGCGAGTGACGTCACGGGTGTTGGGGTCACCGGACCAGGCGAAGTTTGTCCAGTAGCTGATGAGATCGCTACTTAAGGCCTCCTCGTCTGCCGTAAATGTGAAGTTGCCTTTATTGGCGGTGTGAAACACGTACACGATCTCCGTGCCGTGGCAAACCCGACCTGCAAACAGGCAGCGGTGGTCAACTTTTGTTACAGATCAACTTTTGATACAGGTCAACTTTTGTTACAGGTCAACTTTTGATACAGGTCAACTTTTGATACAGGTCAACTTTTGATACAGGTCAACTTTTTACACATGTCAACTTTTGATACAGGTCTACTTTTGATACAGGTCAACTTTTGATACAGGTCTACTTTTGACACAGGTCAACTTTTTTACACGGGTCAACTTTTTACAAGGGTCAACTTTTGATACAGGTCAACTTTTGTACACGGGCCAACTTATTATACAGGTCAACTTTTGATACAGGTCAACTTTTGTAAACGGGTCAACTTATTATACAGGTCAACTTTTGATACAGGTCAACTGATTTTATTGTCAACATTATAAACGGTCGATGTTCTTGAACTATCAATAATGAGTAATGTTTATTGAATTTTTCAACCTTTAATTCTACCTACGCACCCGACCATCTATTCACCCCAACCATACCCCCCCACCCTATTATCCGACTCTTCCCCCTCTACCCCACTGTTGAGTGCCTCCCTTGCAGCCTCACCTGACTGTTTTATAGAATGTCGAGATACTGAGTTGCAGCCCTTGGTTGTGTGTTGTGTGTAGGAATTTGTGACATGAACGGCTGACGTGTGTTCACGTGAACGGTTGCCGTGTGTTCACATGGACAGTTGCCGTGTAATAGAACGTGTGTTTGTGTACCAGTTAGTTGGGAGGTCAGCACAGAGAGGATGTGGAGTGGACGTGTATGCTGGAGATTGTCAGGTACCGTTTTATTGTATCGGAGTTTGTATTTATCTGTACAACGTATTATGGTATACTTATTGTTGTTATTGTTGATTATCAAGTAGGCCTATATTGTGTGGTACGTCTTAGTATTGTATTGTCTCCCCCCTTACCCCTCCCCTTGACATCTAAGAACCTGACGCCCATTAACTGTGACGTCACTAATCAGCGTGTGGGAGTGAAAGAGAGATATTGAGTACACGTGAACCTCTGTCCTTCGTTGTTGTTGTTGTTGTTGTTGTTGTTGTTGTTGTTGTTGTTGCTGCTGTTGCTGCTGCTGTCGTCTCCCCGTGTATGTTCTGTCTGTTGGCTGACAGTTTATTGGTGTCAAAACAAAATACAAACTCGACATTACCACGTCAGTGCTACCAACCCGACCATGGGGGTGCACTCGGCCTTACCCTGACCGTGCAACTAACCCGACCATGGGGGTGCACTCGGCCTTACCCTGACCGTGCAACTAACCCGACCATGGGGGTGCACTCGGCCTTACCCTGACCGTGCTACCAACCCGACCATGGGGGTGCACTCGGCCTTACCCTGACCGTGCAACTAACCCGACCATGGGGGTGCACTCGGCCTTACCCTGACCGTGCTACCAACCCGACCATGGGGGTGCACTCGGCCTTACCCTGACCGTGCTACCAACCCGACCATGGGGGTGCACTCGGCCTTACCCTGACCGTGCAACTAACCCGACCATGGGGGTGCACTCGGTCTTACCCTGACCGTGCTACCAACCCGACCATGGGGGTGCACTCGGCCTTACCCTGGCCGTGCAACTAACCCGACCATGGGGGTGCACTCGGCCTTACCCCGAACGTGCTACCAACCCGACCATGGAGGCGAACCTTACCTTCACAGAACGTGACCTGCCCCCAGCCGGGGAAGGAGAAGGCGTGGTCCCAGAGGTAGAGCCAGACATCCCCCGACCCCTGGTCCAGCAGGGTACGGCTCAGGTTCCGAGTGGGGCAGCCAAAGACCAGGTCGGTGCTGATGTTGACCAGTACCTCCCTCTGGTCCTCCAGGGACGTGGGTGGGTAGTGTTCTGCCATCTGATCCGTGGGGGGGGGGGGAGTCATTAGGTACGTTAAGTTTGTTGTATACATTTAGGTCAAACATATAAGTAACAGGTTGTAACTTGTGTATAAAATATGTAATATAGTTATAACAAATTGTGGTTACATTACATTAACATATACATAGATGTTTAACACTTAACTCCTCACCCCCTGACCTTTAACCCTAATTCGGAAACGTGTTAAATGTTTAATGTTAATGCCATTTACACCATAAATAAACAAAAAACACAACAGCTGTACTCGGTCCCGAACCCAAAACTTTGACGATAGATGCCGTAAGCTCTACTCCACCTGGCCACCATTCCAAAATATAACCTTATATACAATCTGGGGAACTTCATTTCAAAATGTCTAATGTATGTTTGCCTTTATATAGAAGCTAAATATAGATTGACAGATATAAGCACTCGCGACACTTACATATATATATATATATATATATATATATATATATATATATATATATATATATATATATATATATATATATATATATATATACACACAAACTCAAGTTTGTTTACATGTTTGAATATTTGTTTGTTTGGCTGATTGGCTACTGGAGAGAATCTACTCTATGTGTAGAGCTGTGAAATAGAATGTAGGTAGAGAACAATTTTTGTTTTCAGACAGACTGTTAATCACAAATTTATTTAAAGACGTTAATTAATTTATTGATTTATTCATTAGTAGATTAACCACATTAATTTTAAAAGTTTAGAAAAACGACTTTACTATGAGTGAATAGTGACGTCACATGATTTGTTAACTTTTTAGCACAATGAATGGCGGCTCCTATACAAGATTTCGTTGCTTATTCAGATCTTTAACGCGTTATAAAGCTAATTTTCTGTCGGCTAGAACTTTAACAATACGTTCATTTGCTGTTTTTATTATGTTCCAACATTTTCAACTGTCTTTTTCATTTAGTTTTACAATAAATGTATCTAGCTCTACAATCTGTCCAAGAAAGTTATTTATAGATCTAGATCTAGAATCTAGGTCAAACCAAAGATTAATTAGTTAAAAATACAATCCATTTTAAAATCATAATACATTTTTGAGTTTCTTTATTAAACTACTTTAGTCCTTAAATACTTGATATAAATCTTTGTGATTTATCAATCTAGATCAAGCAAGAGTTACGCAAAAGCTAGACTTAAGCAAACGAGTAATAGAATCTAGATAATTCTATCTAGATCTAGATAATAATGAGTTTCTATACTAAACTATTTCAGACCTTCATTATTTTATATAAATCTTTGTTTGTGTAGCTATGGAATTGGCTAATTTAAGATAAAATTTAATTTGAAAGTTACTACACTTAGATCTAGATCTAGAAAGGTCCTATGCGCGTAAATCAAGTTGCATTAGGAGACTCAAAGTATTAAACTATACCATAAAAAACATTAGTGACGTTACGAGTCTAAATAGCTATGTTGTTAGTGTAATAGTCTTTCATGCGGGTGGCACGGGTTCTAGTCAAATCATGTCATTGTTAAAAAAAAATTATATTTTAGATATGAATGATAAAGTTGCCTATCTGAACTTGGCGGGATACAGGGCAAGTGAAGTAGAGTTCATCTGTTTCTTTGTCCTAAGCATATGAAGGGATAGTGTGGTCAGAGACGTGCTCGGACGGAATAGTTTTTTAAACGATAAAAACATGTTGTCTGAGACTTGGCGGGACACTGGGCAGGTGAAGTAGAGTTGAGTAGGTCACCAGTGACGTCAGTATATGAAGGGATAGTGTGGTCAGACCAATGTTCAGCCAAAATCGGCGTTTTTAAAAGATAAAAAAAAAAACGTCTTTTTGAATGTGGGGTCTGGTTTTTTGTGACGATAAGTGACAGACGTGATGTTCTTTATTAATGGCCCCCAAAACTCACAGTTATCAAAGAGATGACGGGTAAGTCTAGTATATATATATATATATATATATATATATATATATATATATATATATATATATATATATATATATATATATATATATATCCCATAACGCCAATCTAACGACGAATGATTCTGGAATGAAACCAATTATGTTTTATTGTGAACTCATACGCAGCCAAAAAATTAATTTCTCCCACCATTTTAAAGCAGGCCGAGAAAAAAAAACCGAGATATTAAAATTCCTCGCTCGTTTGCCAGAGGAAATTGGAGGCCGTTTTTAAATCCGGACGTCCTTGTAGCGGCTGTAGATGTCCTATCACTTCATAATTGCATTGCTTATGTTCGGGGGTGTAAAAACCGATTGATTTAATGAGTTAATTAGTTTTTTGACATGATCTATGGGTACGGGTCAATGGGTGCCTAGTGCATTGGTGGCACATTCGACGGATGTATGAGGGCAGAAGGTTTTGTGAGGGCAGATGGGAAGGTTTTGTGAGGGCAGATGGGAAGGTTTTGTGAGGGCAGATGGGAAGGTTTTGTGAGGGCAGATGGGAAGGTGTTGTGATGGCAGATGGAAAGGTGTTGTTAGGGCAGATGGGAAGGTTTCGTGAGGGCAGATGGGAAGGTTTCGTGTGGGCAGATGGGAAGGTTTTGTGAGGGCAGATGGGAAGGTTTTGTGAGGGCAGATGGGAAGGTGTTGTGATGGCAGATGGAAAGGTGTTGTTAGGGCAGATGGGAAGGTTTCGTGAGGGCAGATGGGAAGGTTTCGTGTGGGCAGATGGGAAGGTTTTGTGAGGGCAGATGGGAAGGTTTTGTGAGGGCAGATGGGAAGGTTTTGTGAGGGCAGATGGGAAGGTTTTGTGAGGGCAGATGGGAAGGTTTTGTGAGGGCAGATGGTTTTGTGAGGGCAGATGGTTTTGTGAGGGCAGATGGTTTTGTGAGGGCAGATGGTTTTGTGAGGGCAGATGGTTTTGTGAGGGCAGATGGTTTTGTGAGGGCAGATGGTTTTGTGAGGGCAGATGGTTTTGTGAGGGCAGATGGTTTTGTGAGGGCAGATGGTTTTGTGAGGGCAGATGGTTTTGTGAGGGCAGATGGTTTTGTGAGGGCAGATGGGAAGGTTTCGTGAGGGCAGATGGGAAGGTTTCGTGTGGGCAGATGGGAAGGTTTTGTGAGGGCAGATGGGAAGGTTTTGTGAGGGCAGATGGGAAGGTGTTGTGATGGCAGATGGAAAGGTGTTGTTAGGGCAGATGGGAAGGTTTTGTGAGGGCAGATGGGAAGGTGTTGTGATGGCAGATGGAAAGGTGTTGTTAGGGCAGATGGGAAGGTTTCGTGAGGGCGGATGGGAAGGTTTCGTGTGGGCAGATGGGAAGGTTTTGTGAGGGCAGATGGGAAGGTTTTGTGAGGGCAGATGGGAAGGTTTTGTGAGGGCAGATGGGAAGGTTTTGTGAGGGCAGATGGGAAGGTTTTGTGAGGGCAGATGGTTTTGTGAGGGCAGATGGTTTTGTGAGGGCAGATGGTTTTGTGAGGGCAGATGGTTTTGTGAGGGCAGATGGTTTTGTGAGGGCAGATGGTTTTGTGAGGGCAGATGGTTTTGTGAGGGCAGATGGGAAGGTTTTGTGAGGGCAGAAGGGAAGGTTTTGTTAGGGCAGATGAAAAACCTACACACAAACGTCATACGTAAACCGACACACATTAACTACAAACACACAACCCCCCCACACACACACAACCCCCACACACAAGCCCCTACAACCCCCCCACAAACCCCCACAAACCCCCACAACCCCCCACACAAACCCCACAGCCCCCCCCCCCCCCCCCCCACACACACAAACCCCTACAGACCTCGATGACCTTGTCCGGCCGCACGGCCAGCAGGAGCGCCAGATAGTCTATGACCGTCACCGTCTTGTTGTAGGCGCCGTAGATGTACAGGACCGTCTCCTCGCGCGTGCTACCGATCATGATGGGCTTCTTCTGGTAGCCCCCAGCCCCGTACACATCCAGGGGCTGGCCTGGGGGATAGACACGTGACATGGTTGTTAGACACGTGACATGGTTGTTAGACACGTGACTTTGTTGTTAGACACGTGACAGGGTTGTTAGACACGTGACTGGGTTGTTAGACACGTGACAGGGTTGTTAGACACGTGACAGGGTTGTTAGACACGTGAAAGGGTTGTTAGACACGTGACATGTTTGTTAGACACGTGACTTGGTTGTTAGACACGTGACTGGGGACACGTGACAGGGTTGTTAGACACGTGACATGGTTGTTAGACACGTGACTTGGTTGTTAGACACGTGACTGGGGACACGTGACATGTTTGTTAGACACGTGCCTTGGTTGTTAGACACGTGACTTGGTTGTTAGACACGTGACTGGGTTGTTAGACACGTGACTGGGGACACGTGACAGGGTTGTTAGACACGTGACTTGGTTGTTAGACACGTGACTGGGGACACGTGACATGTTTGTTAGACACGTGACTTGGTTGTTAGACACGTGACTGGGGACACGTGACAGGGTTGTTAGACACGTGACATGGTTGTTAGACACGTGACAGGGTTGTTAGACACGTGACAGGGTTGTTAGACACGTGACAGGGTTGTTAGACACGTGACAGGGTTGTTAGACACGTGACAGGGTTGTTAGACACGTGACAGGGTTGTTAGACACGTGACAGGGTTGTTAGACACGTGACAGGGTTGTTAGACACGTGACAGGGTTGTTAGACACGTGACAGGGTGTTAGACACGTGACAGGAGACACGTGACAGGGTTGTTAGACACGTGACTGGGTTGTTAGACACGTGACTTGGTTGTTAGACACGTCACGGGGTTGTTAGACACGCGTTAGGGTTGTTAGACACATGTTTTATCAAGTTGTAGCTATGGGATTTGTTTGACATATTTAAACGGCAAGCAACACATCAAAGGCAGACAACCTAACCACTAGACAGGTTCCATATACTAGACCAAGGGCAGACAACCTTTAACCACTAGACAGGTTCCATATACTAGACCAAGGGCAGACAACCTTTAACCACTAGACAGGTTCCTTATACTGGAGACAAAGGTCAGACAACCTAACCACTAGACAGTTTCTATATACTAGAAGGGCAGACAACCTAACCACTAGACAGTTTCTATATACTAGAAGGGCAGACAACCTAACCACTAGACAGTATCTATATACTAGACCAAGGGCAGACAACCTAACCACTAGACAGTTTCTATATACTAGAAGGGCAGACAACCTAACCACTAGACAGGTTCCTTATACAAGAGACCAAGGGCAGACAACCTAACCACTAGACAGTTTCTATATACTAGAAGGGCAGACAACCTAACCACTAGACATGTTCCATATACTAGATCAAGGGCAGACAACCTAACCACTAGACAGGTTCTATATACTAGAAGGGCAGACAACCTAACCACTAGACAGTTTCTATATACTAGACCAAGGGCAGACAACCTAACCCCTAGACAGTTTCTATATACTAGACCAAGGGCAGACAACCTAACCACTAGACAGTTTCTATATACTAGAAGGGCAGACAACCTAACCACTAGATAGGTTCCATATACTAGACCAAGGGCAGACAACCTAACTACTAGACAGTTACTATATACTAGAAGGGCAGACAACCTAACCACTAGACAGGTTCCATATACTAGACCAAGGGCAGACAACCTAACCACTAGACAGGTTCCATATACTAGACCAAGGGCAGACAACCTAACCACTAGACAGTTTCTATATACTAGAAGGGCAGACAACCTAACCACTAGACAGGTTCCATATACTAGAGATCAAGGACAGACAACCTAACCACTAGACAGTTTCTATATACTAGAAGGGCAGACAACCTAACCACTAGACAGGTTCCATATACTAGACCAAGGGCAGACAACCCAACCACTAGACAGTTTCTATATACTAGAAGGGCAGACAACTTGTAACCACTAGACAGGTTCCATATTCTAGACCAAAGGGCAGACAACCTAACCACTAGACAGGTTCCATATACTAGAAGGGCAGACAACCTAACCACTAGACAGGTTCCATATACTAGATCAAGGGCAGACAACCTAACCACTAGACAGGTTCCATATACTAGACCAAGGGCAGACAACCTTTAACGACTCTGCCGTCGATGTGAGGTCCGTAGGGTTCAAACATCTCGAGGAACTTTAGGGAGGCAACTTCCGATCTAGTCTTCAGGGACGCTTGAGTTATCTCCTCCGCTGTTTTAGCCCTCAGACAGTCCATATCTGTGGACCAATTATTAGAGCAGTCGTTAAGAGGCCACCCCTGTGTGTGAGGCCACCCCTGTGTGTGGGGCCACCCCTGTGTGTGAGGCCATCTTAGTGTGTGAGGCCATCTTAGTGTGTGAGGCCATCTTAGTGTGTGAGGCCATCTTAGTGTGTGAGGCCACCCCTGTGTGTGAGGCCACCTCTGTGTGTGAGGCCACCCCTGTGTGTGAGGCCACCTCTGTGTGAGGCCACCTCTGTGTGTGTGAGGCCACCTTGTGTGTGTGAGGCCACCTCTGTGTGTGTGAGGCCACCTCTGTGTGAGGCCACCTCTGTGTGTGTGAGGCCATCTTGTGTGTGTGAGGCCACCTCTGTGTGTGTGAGGCCACCTCTGTGTGTGAGGCCACCTCTGTGTGTGTGAGGCCATCTTGTGTGTGTGAGGCCACCTCTGTGTGTGTGAGGCCACCTCTGTGTGTGAGGCCACCTCTGTGTGTGTGAGGCCATCTTGTGTGTGTGAGGCCACCTCTGCGTGTGTGAGGCCACCTCTGTGTGTGAGGCCACCTCTGTGTGAGGCCACCTCTGTGTGTGTGAGGCCATCTTGTGTGTGAGGCCACTCCTGTGTGTGAGGCCACCCCTGTGTGTGAGGCCACCTCTGTGTGTGAGGCCACCTCTGTGTGTGAGGCCACCTCTGTGTGTGAGGCCACCTTTGTGTGTGAGGCCACCTTTGTGTGTGAGGCCACCCTTGTGTGTGAGGCCACCTCTGTGTGTGAGGCCACCTCTGTGTGTGAGGCCACCTTTGTGTGTGAGGCCACCTTTGTGTGTGAGGCCACCCTTGTGTGTGAGGCCACCTCTGTGTGTGAGGCCACCTTTGTGTGTGAGGCCACCTTTGTGTGTGAGGCCACCCTTGTGTGTGAGGCCACCTCTGTGTGTGAGGCCACCTTTGTGTGTGAGGCCACCTTTGTGTGTGAGGCCACCCTTGTGTGTGAGGCCACCTTTGTGTGTGAGGCCACCCTTGTGTGAGGCCATCTGTGTGTGAGGCCACCTCTTCATGGCCACCAATTGAATCAAGTATTGCTGAAGATGAGAACGTGCTGCCCTACGGCCATTTGAAATCGAAAAATGTAAAAACAATATCCAGGTTAATTAGGGGGGCAAATTAGCTTCTGCCGGCCTGGTCCGTCATGTTTCTTCTCTCTTCTGTCATGTCTGGCTGTCATGTTGTCTGTTATAATTGTTAAAGTATGCTTCTCTCTGTTATATGTCTTTCATATTGGTCTGTCACGTCGGGCTGTCACGTCGGACTGTCATGTGAACTTTGTTTCGTCTGACCCAGCTACCCACCCCTGACCCAGCTACCCACCCCTGACCCAGCTACCCACCCCTGACCCAGCTACCCACCCCTGACCCAGCTACCCACCCCTGACCCGGCTACCCACCCCTGACCCAGCTACCCACCCCTGACCCAGCTACCCACCCCTGACCCAGACAGCCACCCCTGACCCAGCTACCCACCCCTGACCCAGCTACCCACCCCTGACCCAGCTACCCACCCCTGACCCAGCTACCCACCCCTGACCCAGCTACCCACCCCTGACCCAGCTACCCACCCCTGACCCAGCTACCCACCCCTGACCCAGCTACCCACCCCTGACCCAGCTACCCACCCCTGACCAAGCTACCCACCCCTGACCCAGCTACCCACCCCTGACCCAGCTACCCACCCCTGACCCAGCTACCCACGACCCAGCTACCCACCCCTGACCAAGCTACCCACCCCTGACCCAGCTACCCACCCCTGACCCAGCTACCCACCCCTGACCCAGCTACCCACCCCTGACCCAGCTACCCACCCCTGACCCAGCTACCCACCCCTGACGGGACAGCCGACAGCCTCCGCCAGCAGCCCGCCCAGCACGAAGGCCTCTGTGTATGTCTTGTATGGCAGGGCCAGGGGTGAGCTCTCGATGATGGCGCGCTGGAACAGTCCGGCAGTCTCGTCCAGCGTCATGTGCTGGATGACGGACTGGGCGCCGGCACTCTGACCAAACAACGTCACCTGCAACAAGAACAACGGCGAACAACGTCACCTACAACAACAAACAACGTCACCTGCAACAACAGCGAACAACGTCACCTGCAACAACAGCGAACAACGTCACCTGCAACAACAGCGAACAACGTCACATACAACAATAACAACACCGAACAACGTCACCTGCAACAGCAACAGCAAACAACGTCACCTGCAACAGCAACAGCAAACAACGTCACCTACAACAGCAACAGCAAACAACGTCACCTACAACAACAACAACAACAGCGAACAACGTCACCTGCAACAACAACACACTCCGGTGATGGACGCGTCCTCATCGTTTACCGAGGTACCATCATTGTCCTGATCGATCACCTCACTATATGTGTCACCACCTGATCACCTCAAATTATGTGTCACCACCTGATAACCTCACCTTATGTGTGTCATCACCTGATCACCTCACCTTATGTGTGTCACCACCTGATCACCTCAAATAATGTGTCACCACCTGATCACCCCACCTTATGTGTGTCACCACCTGATCACCTCACCTTATGTGTGTCACCACCTGATCACCTCACCTTATGTGTGTCACCACCTGATCACCTCACCTTCCCAGGGTCACCACCTGTTCACCTCTCATTCCACGTGTCACCACCTTATCATCTCACCTTATGTGTGTCACCACCTGATCACCTCACCTTATGTGTGTCACCACCTGATCACCTCACCTTATGTGTCGCCACCTGATCACCTCACCTTAAATGTCGCCACCTGATCACCTCACCTTATCTGTATCACCACCTAATCACATCACCTTGTGTGTGTCACCACCTGATCACCTCACCTTCCCCGGGTCACCACCTGATCACCTCATCTTCCCCTGGTCACCACCTGATCGCCTCACCTTATGTGTGTCACCACCTGATCACCTCACCTTATCTGTATCACCACCTAATCACATCACCTTGTGTGTGTCACCACCTGATCACCTCACCTTCCCCGGGTCACCACCTGATCACCTCATCTTCCCCTGGTCACCACCTGATCACCTCACCTTATGTGTGTCACCACCTGATCACCTCACCTTCTCCGGGTCACCACCAAACTGCCGGATGTTGTCCCTGATCCACTTGAGGGCTAACACCTGGTCGTAGAGGCCGTAGTTGCCCCGGGCGTCGTCATCCCCGTCCCCGGTCACCAGAAACCCCAGAGCACCTGCAAGTAGAGCACGTCGTGACGTCAGTCGAGAAGACTGACCAATGAGTGGACATGTCTGGGGTCACGTGGCTCGCCAAGAAAAAGTACCCCGAGTGTACTGTGTTAAAGCCTATACCATTTGTGTCTGTCCACTTCTGACATCCCTACATGTACACAAGGACGGTCTGGGGGCTAGTAGAGCTACGTTTCTCTCTGGTAAATGTAATATTAGAGAGAACGCTGAACTACGCTTCTAAGTACGATAGTAAATGTAATCTTATAGAGAAATACCAACGCAGAGGGTGGGGAGGGCAAGGGTGGGGGAGCGGGGCCGAAGTCCACTTTTACCCCAGACGTGGATGGAACTTAACGTGACGTTAGAAATCAAATTTTCTCTCCATCAAAGTCAAGGTCACGTCTGATGGTGCGCGCCGGTCTTCACGTGACTGACACGCCCCTTGATGTCGATGGGTGCTTCACGTCAACCCGTGGGTGGCTAGGAGAACTCACTGGGACAGTGGGTGTTGACCCGTGCCCCCCACCCCCACCAAATAAACTCACACAGACTGGTGTATTTTTACCCGCCCCACCACACCAGTTAATATGTGAGACCAACCCACACCGGAAGTAGGTCTGATGATTATTCAGCCTCCCCCTCCCCCACACACCACACACACACACCACACACACACATAACCCACTCACGCAAACAGCATCTCATTTTCTGTTAGACGTTTTCATGTTGTCATGCCCCCCCCCCTCCCCAATAGACTCCCCCAGCCTGTAGTTCTTGACCCTACCCCCCCCCCCCCAATAGACTCACCCTGTCTGTAGTTCAAGTTGACCCCCCCCCCCCCAATAGACTCACCTAGCCTGTAGTTCAAGTTGACCCCCCCCCCCAATAGACTCACCCAGCCTGTAGTTCAAGTTGACCTTACCCCTCCCCCCTTCCATCCCCCCACAATAGACTCACCCAGCCTGTAGTTCGTTGACCCCCCTCCCCAATAGACTCACCTAGCCTGTAGTTCAAGTTGACCCTACCCCCCTCCCCCCCCCAATAGACTCACCCAGCCTGTAGTTCAAGTTGACCCTACCCCCCCATAGACTCACCCAGCCTGTAGTTCAAGTTGTCCCCCCCCCCATCAATAGACTCACCCAGCCTGTAGTTCAAGTTGACCCCCACCCACCAATAGACTCACCCAGCCTGTAGTTCAAGTTGACCCTACCCCCCTCCCCCCCCCCAATAGACTCACCCAGCCTGTAGTTCAAGTTGACCCCCCCCCCCAATAGACTCACCCAGCCTGTAGTTCAAGTTGCCCCCCCCCCTAATAAACTCACCCAGCCTGTAGTTCAAGTTGCCCCCCCCCCCCTAATAAACTCACCCAGCCTGTAGTTCAAGTTGCCCCCCCCCCCACCAATAGACTCACCCAGCCTGAAGTTCAAGTTGACCCCCCCCCCCAATAGACTCACCCAGTCTGTAGTTCATGACCCTACCCCCCCCCCCCCCGCAATAGACTCACCCAGCCTGTAGTTCATGTTGACCTGCACAACATTCCCCCACCAATAGACTCACCCAGCCTGTAGTTCATGTTGACCTGGACAACGTTCCCCCTCTGTGTGAAGTAGACCCCCCCCCACCAATAAACTCACCCAGCCTGTAGTTCAAGTTGACCCCCCCCCCCACCAATGGACTCACCCAGCCTGTAGTTCAAGTTGACCTGGACAACATTCCCCCCCCCCTAATAAACTCACCCAGCCTGTAGTTCAAGTTGTCCCCCCCCCCAATAGACTCACCCAGCCTGTAGTTCAAGTTGTCCCCCCCCCCCAATAGACTCACCCAGCCTGTAGTTCAAGTTGTCCCCCCCCCCTAATAGACTCACCCAGTCTGTAGTTCAAGTTGACCCCCCCCCCCACCAATAGACTCACCTAGCCTGTAGTTCAAGTTGACCTGGACAACATTCCCCAATAGACTCACCCAGCCTGTAGTTCAAGTTGACCTGGACAACGTTCCCCCCCCCTAATAGACTCACCCAGCCTGTAGTTCAAGTTGACCTGGACAACGTTCCCCCCCCCCTAATAGACTCACCCAGCCTGTAGTTCAAGTTGACCTGGACAACGTTCCCCCCCCCCCCTAATAGACTCACCCAGCCTGTAGTTCATGTTGACCTGGACAACGTTCCCCCCCCCCCTAATAGACTCACCCAGCCTGTAGTTCATGTTGACCTGGACAACATTCCCCCTCTGTGTGAAGTAGACCCCGTCGAACAGCGGACTTGACCCACTCATGTCGAAGAAGTTTCCGCCGTGAATGTAGGCCATAACCGGCAGACCGGAAGTATTTCCGGCACCATCGGGGGCGAAGATATTCAGATAGAGACAGTCTTCAGACATCTGTTCAGATAGAGACAGTCTTCAGACATCTGTTCAGATAGAGACTGTCTTCAGACATCTGTTCAGACTGTCTTCAGACATCTGTTCAGACTGTCTTCAGACATCTGTTCAGATAGAGACTGTCTTCAGACATCTGTTCAGACATCTGTTCAGATAGAGACTGTCTTCAGACATCTGCTCAGACTGTCTTCAGACATCTGCTCAGACTGTCTTCAGACATCTGCTCAGACTGTCTTCAGACATCTGTTCAGATAGAGACTGTCTTCAGACATCTGCTCAGACAGTCTTCAGACATCTGTTCAGATAGAGACTGTCTTCAGACATCTGTTCAGGCTGTCTTCAGACATCTGTTCAGACTGTCTTCAGACATCTGTTCAGATAGAGACTGTTCAGACATCTGTTCAGATAGAGACAGTCTTCAGACATCTGCTCAGATAGAGACATTCTTCAGACATCTGTTCAGATAGAGACTGTCTTCAGACATCTGTTCAGACTGTCTTCAGACATCTGTTCAGACTGTCTTCAGACATCTGCTAAGATAGAGACTGTCTTCAGACATCTGCTCAGATAGAGACAGTCTTCAGACATCTGTTCAGATAGAGACTGTCTTCAGACATCTGTTCAGACTGTCTTCAGACATCTGTTCAGACTGTCTTCAGACATCTGTTCAGATAGAGACTGTCTTCAGACATCTGTTCAGATAGAGACTGTCTTCAGACATCTGTTCAGACTGTCTTCAGACATCTGTTCAGACTGTCTTCAGACATCTGTTCAGATAGAGACTGTCTTCAGACATCTGCTAAGATAGAGACTGTCTTCAGACATCTGTTAAGATAGCGACTGTCTTCAGACATCTGCTAAGATACAGACAGTCTTCAGACATCTGCTAAGATAGAGACAGTCTTCAGACATCTGCTAAGATACAGTCTTCAGACATCTGCTAAGAAAGAGACCGTCTTCAGACATCTGTTCAGAAAGACATTCTTTTTTTTTTTTGCTTTTTGTTATACGGAGTAAAGTAGATTAGCATTGTAATTCGAAAAATTGAAATTAATATTGTCACAAATTAATATTGTCACAAATTAATATTGTCACAAATTAATATTGTCACAAATCTCTACATCTTTCCTTCGTCGGAATCGTAAAGGTCTTAACTTATGTAGGGCCTACTATTTTTTAGTCAGGTAGATGAAAAAATTGTCATAAATATGTATTAGATCTAGATCCTATACCTAGGTTGTATTAACTTTTGAGTGATTTCCGGTTACCGAAAATGGTACTTCTATCTGTGCCTGCTTTCTCAGATTCCTATTAAATTTTTAATTTTCATGTTCCCACAAAGCATCCGAGTCAAGAACTTTGCAAGTTAAGGAATATTGACTTTACAAGGCCAACATTGCAAGTAAAGGAATATTGACTTTACAAGGCCAACATTGCTTTAACCCAATTCCACTATTTGTGACAGTTGCCTAGCGTATTTGTGACAGTTGCCTACCTTTTTGGGGCAGGCGATGGTGGGCGTCAACTTCTCGCAGCCGATCTGTGGGCACCCGGGCGGGTCTACGTCTGCTGCCAGCACATGGGCCCACGGGGCGGGGGGCTGGGGCGGCAGCCATCTAAATGACAGGTAGCCTAAGTTTACATCGAGTAGTTTAAAGGTAGCCTAAGTTTACATCAAGTAGTTTAAAGGTAGCCATCTAAATGACAGGTAGCCTAAGTTTACATCAAGTAGTTAAAAGGTAGCCTAAGTTTACATCAAGTAGTTTAAAGGTAGCCATCTAAATGACAGGTAGCCTAAGTTTACATCAAGTAGTTTAAAGGTAGCCATCTAAATGACAGGTAGCCTAAGTTTACATCAAGTAGTTTAAAGGTAGCCATCTAAATGACAGGTAGCCTAAGTTTACATCAAGTAGTTAAAAGGTAGCCTAAGTTTACATCATGTAGTTTAATGGTAGTCTAAGTTTACATCAAGTACTTAAAAGGTAGCCTAAGTTTACATAAAGTAATTAAAACTGACACAGTCTCAAATTTTCATCAACCCCCGACCCCCCCCCCCCTCGAACCGTCTCCCTCGCGTCACGTGCCACTACGTCACTGGCCAAAGTTTCTGGTGACCGGAAGTCCGTGTGCTGACGTCTGCTGGTCCAACTGGACAACTGGACACTGGTCTGACGGAAAATGCCGGGCGTCACGGGAGAAATGTTGATCACGTGGTCACCCGATCACGTGACAGACAGGACCCGAGCAGACGATATCTCGCTGACGTCACATCCGTTGCTACGGTCGTGTGGCAGGTAATATTGCTTTACAAATGAGGGTCACTGGGGTCACTGGTCAGGCGGGGTTGCAATGAAATACGTTGACCCCAAACATTAGACGGCTAGAAAAACATGAGTTCTAAAAAAAAAAAGGAAAATCAAATCTCCATCTGTGGCGATTCTTGATGCCTTGTCACAGATACAGGCTGGTGGGCGGGGCTTCTGGACAGGAAGTGGATGAATCAGTTGCATCTACGGGGGCGGGGTTGTGATGGTTTGTACCGATGTCTTATGCGTGGTCAACTTTCCTCTGATGAGAAATCACACTTTGGTCAGTGATGTCAGGTGGTGAGACGTGGATGGTAAGACGTGGATGGTGAGACGTGGGTGGTGAGACGTGGGTGGTGAGGCGTGGATGGTGAGACGTGGATGGTGAGACGTGGAAGGTGAGACGTGGATGGTGAGACGTGGATGGTGAGGTGGTGAGACGTGAGGTGGTGAGACGTGGATGGTGAGACGTGGATGGTGAGGCGTGGATGGTGAGATGTGAGGTGGTGAGACGTGAGGTGGTGAGACGTGAGGTGGTGAGACGTGGATGGTGAGGCGTGGATGGTGAGACGTGGATGGTGAGGTGGTGAGACGTGAGGTGGTGAGACGTGGATGGTGAGACGTGAGGTGGTGAGACGTGAGGTGGTGAGACGTGAGGTGGTGAGACGTGGATGGTGAGACGTGGATGGTGAGACGTGGATGGTGAGACGTGGATGGTGAGACGTGGATGGTGAGACGTGGATGGTGAGGTGGTGAGACGTGAGGTGGTGAGACGTGAGGTGGTGAGACGTGAGGTGGTGAGACGTGGATGGTGAGACGTGGATGGTGAGGCGTGGATGGTGAGACGTGGATGGTGAGGCGTGGATGGTGAGGCGTGGATGGTGAGGCGTGGATGGTGAGGCGTGGATGGTGAGGCGTGGATGGTGAGGCGTGGATGGTGAGACGTGAGGTGGTGAGACGTGAGGTGGTGAGACGTGAGGTGGTGAGATGGTGAGGTGGTGAGATGGTGAGATGGTGAGACGTGAGATGGTGAGACGTGGGGTAGTGTGAAGACAGATGGTTGGCCAATGAAAATTGGTGTTTGTTGCTGTGTTTTTTAAAGAGATTTTACAGTAATTTGAAAAGATCTCAAACGTTTACTTATATATTTTAAAAAATCGCGTGCAATGTTATTAAAATAAATGTCGATATAGAAACTGGATCGTTTGGTATTTATCATCACAACTTTACTAAAGATCGGACTTGTTAGATGCTTCTATTTTCAGTGAGGAAATAAAATTTGAAAATTAGGTAAAAAAATGTGGTTGTATCTTGTGTTGAGTTGGTGATGGAGATCCTAAAAGATCCTGCAGGTCAATAGGTTAGCATCAATTACACGGGGAAAATGCACATGCATAAAAATAATGAGAAGATAAACTTTAAACAAATTGACGGCGGACTTATTCATATCTAATATGTCCACGTCTACAAGGGGACACTATTCTATTACCGATATTTGTTTTTAATTTTACACTATTTTACACACGCTATGTTGACAAAACTGAGAAAAACATTTATTGTTTATCCATGACCACCTCACCCGTCCATTTGTGTCCGTTGAACTGTATAAGTCATTTTCAATTTCCCCCCCCCTCCCATTTAACATACGGTAAAGAACTACATTTACTGAACAAATCCCCCCCCCCCCCCCTCCCATTTAACATACGGTAAAGAACTACATTTACTGAACAAATCCCCCCCTCCCATTTAACATACGGTAAAGAACTGCCTTGACCCGGTGCATACCATGTTTTTTTCCTGCGCAGTTTGCTCAACATTTCAATGTCGTCTTGTTTTTAGCTTTAGGGTTTCGTGTTTTTAATTTTAGTTTTTATTCGTGAGATTTAAAGTACAAACTTCATCGAAGACTTACCTTACCGACAGGTTGTGGGCAGGCAAGACTTACCTTAATTTACCAACCGGTCGTGGGCAACAAAGACTTACCTTAACTTACCGACAGGTTGTGGGCAACAAAGACTTACCTTAACTTACCGACAGGTTTTAGTAGGCAAGACTTACCTTAATTTACCGACAGGCGGTGAGGCAAAGGGCACACCTCTGAAGGCCACGGTCAAGCCGTCGCTGATGCCCTTGACCTTGCCATGGCTCGTCTGCACGATGACCTCTCTGCCCAGCACGGACAAGATGGCACACGACAGGAAACTAAGGGCGAGCAACCCACGGGACATTGTCTGGAGCCAAAAACAAAGGGCCAGGAATTAGTTACGTCATCGGTCGTCGTGTAGGACTTAATCTACATGCTCAACACTACCTGGTGTCCGCTATTCAGCACTCAACACTACATCGTGTCCGCTATTCAGCACTCAACACTACATCGTGTCCGCTATTCAGCACTCAACACTACATCGTGTCCGCTATTCAGCACTCAACACTACATCGTGTCCGCTATTCAGCACTCAACACTACCTCGTGTCCGCTATTCAGCACTCAACACTACCTCGTGTCCGCTATTCAGCACTCAACACTACCTCGTGTCCGCTATTCAGCACTCAACACTACCTCGTGTCCGCTATTCAGCACTCAACACTACCTCGTGTCCGCTATTCAGCACTCAACACTACCTCGTGTCCGCTATTCAGCACTCAACACTACCTCGTGTCCGCTATTCAGCACTCAACACTACCTCGTGTCCGCTATTCAGCACTCAACACTACCTCGTGTCCGCTATTCAGCACTTAACACTGTGTCGAGTTACAATCGCCGTAGTCCTTGTTTTAGTGCCACAATCGTGATTTCTCTGGGCCTGAGCTCGTGACAAAAACGTGACTTGACGATCTCTATATCAGACTAAACTTGCGAACGAAGGCCGATGTATCATAGAAAATGTTTGACACGAAGGCCGATATATAAGTTTTATACAAAGGCCGATTTATCTTGCATGGAGTGTAAGACACAAAGGCCAGTGTATCAGACAAAACTTTGGACACAAAGAACGGTGTATCACGCATGGATTATTGACATAAAGGCCGATATATCATGAACGAAGTATAGCTCTGAGATTCTTGCAAAATACAACTTTGGTTTATCGACGTAGTCCCCCCCCCCCCCCCCGACCTCCTGACCTCTCCCCGGGACGTTTCAGTACCGCTGACCGGCAGTATCAGCAGAATAATCTAAAACTCGAGGTCTGACAGCTCTGTGGTTGCCATGGAGACGGCCAGTGGTTGCCATGGAGACGGCCAGTGGTTGCCATGGAGACGGCCAGTGGTTGCCATAGTGAGAGCTAGCCCCAACTATCCAGTGTTTGACACTTGTGTTGGACTGGCCGACAACCTGCAGCAGATCTGTCAGATGCGGGACTTGTTTATGCGACATGTTTGTTGTACAGATTTATGCGACATGTTTGCGCAACTTGTTTATGCGACATGTTTGTTGAACAAATTCATGCGACATGTTTGCGCAACTTGTTTATGCGACATGTTTGTTGAACAAATTCATGCGACATGTTTGCGCAACTTGTTTATGCGACATGTTTGTTGAACAAATTCATGCGACATGTTTGCGCAACTTGTTTATGCGACATGTTTGTTGAACATATTCATGCGACATGTTTGCGCAACTTGTTTATGCGACATGTTTGTTGAACAAATTCATGCGACATGTTTGCGCAACTTGTTTATGCGACATGTTTGTTGAACATATTCATGCAACATGTATGCGCAACTTGTTTATGCGACATGTTTGTTGAACAAATTCATGCGACATGTTTGCGCAACTTGTTTATGCGACATGTTTGTTGAACAAATTCATGCGACATGTTTGCGCAACTTGTTTATGCGACATGTTTGTTGAACAAATTCATGCGACATGTTTGCGCAACTTGTTTATGCGACATGTTTGTTGAACAAATTCATGCGACATGTTTGCGCAACTTGTTTATGCGACATGTTTGTTGAACAAATTCATGCAACATGTATGCGCAACTTGTTTATGCGACATGTTTGTTGAACAGATTCATGCGACATGTTTGCGCAACTTGTTTATGAGGCATGTTTGTTGAACAGATTCATGCGACATGTTTGCGCAACTTGTTTATGCGACATGTTTGTTGAACAGATTCATACCACAAGTTTGCGCAACTTGTTTATGCAACATTGTCGCACAACCTAACTATAAAATGTGAACGGCATAGATTCTCAAACATTTTAAAGTTGTAAAACGTGAGAAACTACATTTTAGGGAAGCATTTTTACCTCCCCCCTCCTTCCTTCACCTCCCCCCCCCCCCCTCCTTCTTAACCACCTTCCTTCACCCGCCCCCCCCTCCCCACCCGTCGATCTAGAAAGTTTCACGTGTCAAACAAAAGAATAATTGTGCCGCTCAAATAACGCCCGGCCGGAAAATGTAATAATATCCGGGTCAATTGAAGCCAGCAACCCGGACAAGTGAGGCTAGCGGGCCGGACAAGTGAGGCTAGCGGGCCGGACAATGAGTATAGTAAGTAAATATCCGGAGCGGTTCCAGCCATTTCCCGCGTCTTGTAGCAGACGTGTCTGGTCTGGCAGCCAATTGTTGGCACGCAAGAAAAACAAATTTCCCAAAAGCCACTTAACATTGCACGAGAAAAGTCTTTCCATTTTGAACCCTACACGCAGTCGCCCCCCTTGAGTATTATGAAAGCTACCTAATCAATCAAGGGGAGATTACTCCGTCCGCGAGTTGAACAACTCGCTATCCCAACAACGGGCTCAGGCCGGGCTCAAAGGGAAGTTACTGCAGATCTGCTCACACTGGGTACGGTGGGGAGTTGATGGCTGGGGTTTAGCGCTTACATTAGCCGGGTTTAGCGCTTACATTAGCCGGGTTTAGCGCTTACACTAGTCTGATTTAACGCTTACATTTAACGGGTTTAGCGCTTACATTAGCCGGGTTTAGCACTTACATTAGCCGGGTTTAGCGCTTACACTAGTCTGATTTAACGCTTACATTTAACGGGTTTAGCGCTTACATTAGCCGGGTTTAGCGTTTACACTAGTCTGATTTAGCGCTTACATTTAACGGGTTTAGCACTTAGATTAGCCGGGTTTAGCGCTTACACTAGTCTGATTTAACGCTTACATTAGTCTGATTTAGCGCTTACATTAGCCGGGTTTAGGGCATATATTAGCCTGGTTTAGCGTTTACATTTTACGGGTTTAGCGCTTACATTTAACGGGTTTAGCGCTTACATTAGTCTGGTTTAGCTTACATTAGTCTGGTTTAGCACTGACACCAACCTACCTTCCCCACCCCCAATCTCCTGCTCCCTAAGTTAAACCGAAAGGTTGTGCCGTTAAACCCGTCCATATCGAAATACAGAGGTCTAAAAATAGAGGAAAAAACTCACCAGTTTGTGTCGGTAGGTCTCCCGCTACTAAACATGTGGGCGTGGCATATCTCCATACCACGTGACCACTGTTATCGCCAGATGTGATACCGCTGTACCACGTGACGGAAGGGGACCAAAATACGTCAGTTAACGACACTTAGCTAGACGTGTGACGTCAGCACGGTGGTACACGTCCGGCGTTACCGTACATTGTGTTAACCTTACTTTCACATTAAATGACGTCCAGATATGACGTCCACAAACGACGTCCACAAATGACGTCCACATATGACGTCCACAAATGACGTCCATATTGACACACTGTAAAAGTTGTAAGGTACTCTGGAACTGTTTTGGTCTCCTACACACGTGTCGGCCTTGAGGGATATCTCAGGTAGGCTAATTAGGTTGATCTGATATCTATCTGATCAACAAATGGGATATCGATATCGATCTCATCAATTAGTAGGATAAAAGTTTAGCTCTAGCTCTATTGTGATTTGCAGCAATGTGGCTTTCCAATTTTGGCGGGAATCCTATTTTTCCGTTTTTTCGGTACAATTTTTCTCCACTCATTACGTTTTCTCCAAAAAATTTCTGCCGATTTTACGATTTTTGTTAAATTTTTCGGAAGTTTTAAAAATTTGAAAAAAAAAAACATCTACGGAAAGAGCCCACACACACATATTCCACTTATCTGTCTATCTAACTCTCTATCTATATACTACTAAAACTCAATTTAGTTTACATATTTGTATATTTATTTAGGTTTTTTTTTGTCTGTTTGGTTACAGGAGAGAATCTGCGCTATGTGTAGAGCTGTACAAAGCGTAATTATATATAGAATAATGTTCTTTTTGACCAAACTGTTAATCACAAATTAATTTAAAGACGTTAATTAATTTATTGATATATTCTTTTGAAGATTAACCACTTAATTTACAAAAGTTCAGAACAATGACTTTACTTATAGTGACGTCACATGATTTATTTACTTTTTACAACAATAACGGCGGCTTCCATCGAAGATTTTAGTGCCCATTCAAAAGTTTAACGCATTAGAAAACTAAATTTTCTATTTTTTTTTTCTATTTTTATTAGGTTCCAACACTATTATCAATTTTCAACCGTTCTTCTAATTTGAGTATATCTTTATATTTAAATCTCTTCATCGCCATAGATTATTGAGTTTCTTTATAAAACTATTTTAGTCCTTAAATCTTTAATATAAATCTTTGCTTTTTAGCTTCAAGAATAATCTAATTCGATAATACATGGGATTTATCTATCTCTAGGTTATAGATCTACATCTACGGAAAAAATAGATCTAGATCTAAACTTAACGTAAATTCTATATCTAGACCTAGCGTGAATTCTACATCTAGAATCTAGATCTAAACCTATCTAGATATATTAAATTATTTCAGGCCTTAATTATATTATATAAATCTTTGTTTGTTTAGCTACGGATTGGCTAATTTGGAATATAACAATGTTAATTTTTTTTTTTTTTTTTTTAGATGTGAACTAGACTACCCGTCATCCGTTGGATAACTGTGGGTTTCGGGGGTCATCCATCAAAAAACATCACGTCTGTCACTCAGAGGCATAGCAACCCTTCCCGGCGCCCGGGGACAAACTTTTCGATTTGAACCCCCCCCCCCCCCCTCCCCGCAGGATTTCGATTTGCAACCCCCCCCCCAAACTTTTGATGTGCACCCCCCCCCCCCTCAAGATTTCGATTTGAACCCCCCCCCACTCAAACTTTCGATTTGCACCCCCTCAACCTTTCAATTTATTTTTCCAACCTATTTTGGTGCCCCCTAAGGTCGGCGCCCGGGGACATATGTGTCGTCCCCCCCCCCCCACCCCCGCTACGCTATTGCAGTGTCACTTATCGTCACAAAAAAACAGACCCCACTTTCAAAAATATGTTTTTTATCGTTTAAAAACAACGAAAACACCGATTTCGGACTATCCCTTCATATACTGACTTCATAGGTGACCTACTCAACTCTACTTCACCTGCCCAGTGTCCCGCCAAGTCTCAGACATGTTTTTATCGTTTAAAAAACGATTCCAGCCGAGCATGTCTCTGACCACACTATCCTTTCAAATGCTTAGGACAAAGAAACAGATAAACTCTACTTCACCTGCCCTGTATCCTGCCAAGTTCAGATAGGCAACTTTATCATTCATATCTAAAAAAAAAAAAAAATTGAAAAAAAATCATTGACGTATTGGTCTAGAACCTGTGCCACCCGCATGAGAGCCGATTACACTACCAACTTAGCTATTTACTCGTGACGTCACAAGTGAAGTTTTATACTATACTTTAAGTCTCCTTATGCAACTTGATTTACGCGCATAGATTTAGATCAAAGTCTAGTAGTAGTAACTTTCAAATTAAATTTTATCTTAAATTAGCCAAACAAAGATTTATATAAAATAAAGAAGGTCTGAAATTATCTAGATCTAGATAGAACTATCTAGATCTAGATTCTACGACTCGTTTGCTTAAGTCTTAAGTTTAGTTTTTCTTGCTAGATCTAGAATCTAGATTTTCTAGATCTAATCATTAGCTAATAGCTACGCTAATAGGCCCAGGAGCGAGCATTTCAAAATTACCATATTCCAAAGATTTATATAAAATAATAAAGGTCTAAAATAGTTTAGTATATAGAAAATCATTATTAACTAAATCTAGATAGAATTGTCTATATTTTAGATCTACGACTGAGCTATATTTAGAATTTACGTTTATAATTTAGCAAAATTAGCGGTATCGAAGCTGCGTATGAATCTTAAGCTACGCAAAATTTCAAAATTTGCATAGTCGAAACAAAGATTTATACAAAATAATAAAGGTCTTAAATATTTTAGTATATCGAAACTCATTATTATCTAAATCTAGATAGAATTATCTATATTCTAGATCTACGACTGGTTTGCTTAAGTCTCGTTTTTTTTTTTTTTTTTTGGATTGTATTCATAACTAATAAATCTTTGATTTTACCTAGATTCTAGATCTAGATCTAGATCTATAAATAACTTTCTTGGACAGATTGTAGATCTAGAGAAATTTATCGTAAAACTAAATGAAAAAGACAGTTGAAAATTGATATAAGTGTTGGAACGTAATAAATACAGCAAACGGACGTATTGTTAAAGTTAAAGCCGACAGAAAATTAGCTTTAGAACGCGTTAAACATTGGAATGGGAACACAATCTTCTTCGATAGGCCGCCATTATCGATGTAAAAAAATAAACACATCATGTGACGTCACTGTTTCCGTCGAGTCTAGTGGTTTTTGTAATCTTTTTTTAAAAAAGTGGTTAATCTACCTATGAATAAATCAATAAATTAATTAACGTCTTTAAATAAATGTGTGATTAACAGTCTGTCTTAAAACAAATAATTTTCTCTACCTACATACTATTTTACAGCTGTCCACGATGAATAGAAGTATTCACAATACTCGATCAGCCAAACAAAAAAAAAACAAAAAACAAAAAAAAAATATTCAAACATGTAAACAAACTTGACTTTTAGTAGTATATAGATAGATTTCTCTACCTACATACTATTTTACAGCTGTCCACGATGAATAGAAGTATTCACAATACTCGATCAGCCAAACAAAAAAAAAATAAACAAACAAAAAAAATAATATTCAAACATGTAAACAAACTTGACTTTTAGTAGTATATAGATGATAAAGTTGCCTATCGGAACTTTGCGGGATACAGGGTAGGTGAAGTAGATTTCATCTGTCTCTGTATCCTCATCATATGAAGGGATAATGCTCGGCCGAAATCATTTTTTTAAACGATAAAAACATGTTTTCTGAGACTTGGCGGGAAACTGGGCAGGTTAAGTAGAGTTGGGTAGGTGTAGAGTTCACATGTGACGTCAGCATATGAAGGGGTCAGACTCATGCTCTGCCGAAATCGGTGTTTTTAAAAGACAGAAACGTCTGAGGTATGACATCTTTTTGAATGTGGGGTCTGTTTTTTTTTTGTAATGGATGACTCCCGAAACCTACAGTTATCCAAAGGATGACGGGTGGTCTAGTTTTTATTAAAATCGAGTATTACGGTACCTGCGTCAAACAGACAATCGAATAAGCCGGGTCTGACGGTGCAGATTAAATGTAGGTCAAGATTCAAAATCTCGGCGGATTTCCGAATTTTTCAGAATAAAATTTATTTTTGTCCGAATTTTCCGCTGATATTTTCAGTTGGATATTTATCAAAAACATAGGGGAAAGCTATCAAAAATCAACTGGGAATGATCTCCCCTAAACTTTCTCGAATATTCTTATACGAGCCGACTCGCGGCCGACCCCCCCCCCCCCCCACCTTTCCCCCAACCCCCTACCCCCCCCCCCCCTTCCGTGAAAGTAGCCTCCTCTTAGCTACCTCCCCTAAGTTTAAAATCGTTTCAAACTAAATTATCTGCCCCTAATAGCCGTCACTAAACCCGGCTCTACGATTATAAACATTTAGCGTGAACCACAGCTCACCTGACTTCTAGAGAGGAAGAGAGGGGGCTGCAAGGCGCGCTTACAGCTTTTTTTCTAACGTCTCCAAGAAGAGAATTATATATATAGATAACACTACGGGGGTTGGCAACTCGGGATATAGGCAATATTTTAAACCCTTTTTAATTACTTAAACTTTTTAAAATAGAATAGAATCTCGTAGAAAAATACTTGCACACTAAGTGAAAATTTGCATAATAGTGCGGAATAATATTAGTACTTTATAAATTCAAATGCGGTTTTTTTTTGAGAAATTGGAAATAGCGAAAATTATTACTTCCGGTCAACAGAGGTTACTCAAAATTTGACAGAAGGTAGAGAATTAGATCTTATACTTATATGAGAAATTTCATTTTTCTGTCTGAAATAGTACTCAAGGTATAGACTTTTGAAAAATTCAAAGTAGAAAAAGTTCCACTACCGGTTATCGGAAATTGCTCAAAAATGGATACGGATCTACGATTTTGATATAATACTTATATATGAAATTTCATCAACCTAGCTGTAACGGTAATCAAACACACAGACACACATACACACACACAGACATACGGACAAGATTGCAAAACTATGTTTTTCCGACTCAGAGAGCTGTAAAACGTCGAAATTTGCAAAAATCTTGATTTTTTTTTTTTTTTTTTTTTTTTGAAAGATTACAAGACTTTCTCTATACTTCGTATATAAAGTAAAAATACGATACGAACTGTTTTCATTAAGGGGGTCTTACATTAACCAAACTTTTTAAAACGTCAGAACTTTTATTACTACTTGAGATATGTGAACAAATTTGGTATCCACTATCTTAGAATCATAAGTTCTTGACATGGCAACTTTCAAAAAAGATCTGGGACCGTTTTAAAAAATCAGTTTGACAACCCTTGTTGTATACGTCACCCCATGATGAACCTTGGTGTCAGTTTGGCGGGGTAGAGTGGCATCAACGTGGGGGGGGGGGGTAGAGTGGCATCAACGTGAGGGGCGGGGTAGAGTGGCATCAACGTGAGGGGCGGGGTAGAGTGGCATCAACGTGAGGGGCGGGGTAGAGTGGCATCAACGTGGGGGGCGGGGTTAGAGTGGCATCAACGTGAGGGGCGGGGTTAGAGTGGCATCAACGTGAGGGGCGGGGTAGAGTGGCATCAACGTGAGGGGCGGGGTTAGAGTGGCATCAACGTGAGGGGCGGGGTTAGAGTGGCATCAACGTGAGGGGCGGGGTTAGAGTGGCATCAACGTGAGGGGCGGGGTTAGAGTGGCATCAACGTGAGGGGCGGGGTTAGAGTGGCATCAACGTGAGGGGCGGGGTTAGAGTGGCATCAACGTGAGGGGCGGGGTTAGAGTGGCATCAACGTGAGGGGCGGGGTTAGAGTGGCATCAACGTGAGGGGCGGGGTTAGAGTGGCATCAACGTGAGGGGCGGGGTTAGAGTGGCATCAACCTGAGGGGCGGGGTTAGAGTGGCATCAACCTGAGGGGCGGGGTTAGAGTGGCATCAACGTGAGGGGCGGGGTTAGAGTGGCATCAACGTGAGGGGCGGGGTTAGAGTGGCATCAACGTGAGGGGCGGGGTTAGAGCGGCATCAACGTGAGGGGCGGGGTTAGAGCGGCATCAACGTGAGGGGCGGGGTTAGAGCGGCATCAACGTGAGGGGCGGGGTTAGAGCGGCATCAACGTGAGGGGCGGGGTTAGAGCGGCATCAACGTGAGGGGCGGGGTTAGAGCGGCATCAACGTGAGGGGCGGGGTTAGAGCGGCATCAACGTGAGGGGCGGGGTTAGAGCGGCATCAACGTGAGGGGCGGGGTTAGAGTGGCATCAACGTGAGGGGCGGGGTTAGAGTGGCATCAACGTGAGGGGCGGGGTTAGAGTGGCATCAACGTGAGGGGCGGGGTTAGAGTGGCATCAACGTGAGGGGCGGGAAATGTTCTCATGCAGTGGTTGGGGCGATATACAGGGGATGCGGAATTAATCAAAGGTATTTATGTCCTATCGCTCGTAAGGATGATGTGAAACAATAAGCAACAAGTATTTTAAAATGAATGGGGGTCACTGGATTCTCGTTCATAGATCTGAGGGTTATTTTCATTTAATCTTTGGTTGGGTTGTGTCCCTTAAATCTTTGGTTGGGTTGTGTCCCTTAAATCTTTGGTTGGGTTGTGTCCCTTAAATCTATGGTTGGGTTGTGTCCCTTAAATCTTTGGTTGGGTTGTGTCCCTTAAATCTTTGGTTGGGTTGTGTCCCTTAAATCTTTGGTTGGGTTGTGTCCCTTGAATCTTTGGTTGGGTTGTGTCCCTTGAATCTTTGGTTGGGTTGTGTCCCTTAAATCTTTGGTTGGGTTGTGTCCCTTAAATCTATGGTTGGGTTGTGTCCCTTAAATCTATGGTTGGGTTGTGTCCCTTAAATCTATGGTTGGGTTGTGTCCCTTAAATCTATGGTTGGGTTGTGTCCCTTAAATCTATGGTTGGGTTGTGTCCCTTAAATCTATGGTTGGGTTGTGTCCCTTAAATCTATGGTTGGGTTGTGTCCCTTAAATCTATGGTTGGGTTGTGTCCCTTAAATCTATGGTTGGGTTGTGTCCCTTAAATCTATGGTTGGGTTGTGTCCCTTAAATCTATGGTTTGGTTGTGTCCCTTAAATCTTTGGTTTGGTTGTGTCCCTTAAATCTTTGGTTTGGTAGTGTCCCTTAAATCTTTGGTTGGGTTGTGCCCCTTAAATCTTTGGTTGGTTTGTGTCCCTTAAATCTTTGGTTGGGTTGTGTCCTTTAAATCTTTGGTAGGGTTGTGTCCCTTGGTTCTTTGGTTGGGTTGCGTCCCTTAAATCTATGGTTGGGTTGCGTCCCTTAAATCTATGGTTGGGTTGTGTCCCTTAAATCTTTGGTTGGTTTGCGTCCCTTAAATCTTTGATTGGTTTGTGTCCCTTAAATCTTTGGTTGGGTTGCGTCCCTTAAATCTATGGTTGGGTTGCGTCCCTTAAATCAATGGTTGGGTTGTGTCCCTTGGTTCTTTGGTTGGGTTGTGCCCCTTAAATCTTTGGTTGGGTTGTGTCCCTTAAATCTTTGGTTGGGTTGTGTCCCTTAAATCTTTGGTTGGGTTGTGTCCCTTAAATCTTTGGTTGGGTTGTGTCCCTTAAATCTATGGTTGGGTTGTGTCCCTTAAATCTATGGTTGGGTTGTGTCCCTTAAATCTATGGTTGGGTTGTGTCCCTTAAATCTATGGTTGGGTTGTGTCCCTTAAATCTATGGTTGGGTTGTGTCCCTTAAATCTATGGTTGGGTTGTGTCCCTTAAATCTATGGTTGGGTTGTGTCCCTTAAATCTATGGTTGGGTTGTGTCCCTTAAATCTATGGTTTGGTTGTGTCCCTTAAATCTTTGGTTTGGTTGTGTCCCTTAAATCTTTGGTTGGGTTGTGTCCCTTAAATCTTTGGTTGGGTTGTGCCCCTTAAATCTTTGGTTGGTTTGTGTCCCTTAAATCTTTGGTTGGGTTGTGTCCTTTAAATCTTTGGTAGGGTTGTGTCCCTTGGTTCTTTGGTTGGGTTGCGTCCCTTAAATCTATGGTTGGGTTGCGTCCCTTAAATCTATGGTTGGGTTGTGTCCCTTAAATCTTTGGTTGGGTTGTGTCCCTTAAATCTTTGACCCCTACTACACGTGACAACTTTTAGCCCCCCCCCCATGTGTCCTGTACATATATGTGACCGACCCACTACAGCATGTGTGTGGGATTGTGAGGCTGCCGTCAGTAGTTACGTAATGTAAACAAATCCAACAAGTAAACAAATCCAACAAGTAAACAAATCCAACAAGTAAACAAATCCAACAAGTAAACAAATCCAACAAGTAAACAAAGAAGACAACTTCCAATGAAACAATCATAACAGAAAGTTTAATATCAAATTCTGTAGCAACTCCTCCATCTTTCAACAGAGCAAATATCAGAGATAAACAACACATGACCTAACGTTTGTCTGTTTGTCTGTCTGTCTGTCCGTCATGAAGGGTTGTAAGCACTGTACACCTACGATGAAAGAGACACCACACACTAGCACCGTGACACCACACACCATGAATGTGACACCACACACCATGAATGTGACACCACACACCATGAATGTGACACCACACACCATGAATGTGACACCACACACCATGAATGTGACACCACACACCATGAATGTGACACCACACACCATGAATGTGACACCACACACTAGCACCGTGACACCACACACCATGAATGTGACACCACACACCATGAATGTGACACCACACACCATGAATGTGACACCACACACCATGAATGTGACACCACACACCATGAATGTGACACCACACACCATGAATGTGACACCACACACCATGAATGTGACAAACGTTACGTCACTAATGGACGACCTCCAAATTATTGTCGACTTTTGACCTAAATATAGCCCTAATGTAAAGGACAATGGTGGGCACAATACAGGCAAGAAAAGATAACTCTACAAAAATACTGGCTGTGGGAATTCATAGACAACCGCCAGCGCGGACTAAGGAAAATTTTCACCTCACTTCATAGGAGTAAGGGCGATAACTGGAATAATACCTTCACTTGACAAGAGCTGACAAGAGTTACTTTTAGCAATGAGACATTTAAGTTACAAAAAATGTACATGACAAAAACAGTTTTTAAATAAATAAATTCCATTTGAGTTGCGGCAACAAAAACTCCCATAAATATGTAGAGTGTGTGACACGTGAAAATGTGACACGTGAAAATGTGACACGTGAAAATGTGACACGTGAAAATGTGACATATGAAAATAGATGTGATACAGGCACACAACAAAGTAGATTTTAATTCTAACCAACCAGCTCTTTCTAAACTTACATGACCAGCTAGATTTAACCACCTTGACCCAACCAGCGAGATTTACCCACATTGACCTAACCAGCTAGATTTAATCACATTGACCTAACCAGCTAGATTTAACCACCTTGACCTAACCAGAGTTTCTTCCAGGCATCTCTTCGGGGGGGCGAAGCCCCCCCGAAAAATTTTTACCGCCCCCCGAACGAAATGAAATTTACATAATTTATATAGAAAATATATACTTTTAACAGTGTCCGCCCCCCCGAAGAAAGTTTACCGCCCCCCCGAAAATTTCAAGTGCCCCCCCGGAGAAAAAAGTCTGGAAGAAACACTGGACCTAACCAGCTAGATTTAACCACATTGACCTAACCAGCTAGATTTAACCACCTTGCCTTAACCAATTAGCATTAACCAGGTTCTGATCCACACTAATGAGCTAAAAGATCATGTGACTTGGGCCAACAAACTAGCAATGATCTGTGTCACGTGACTTGGGCCACACACTAATGAGCTAATAGATCACGTGACTTGGGCCAACAATCTAGCAATGATCTGTGTCACGTGACTTGGGCCACACACTAATGAGCTAAAAGATCATGTGACTTGGGCCAACAAACTAGCAATGATCTGTGTCACGTGACTTGGGCCACACACTAATCAGCTAATAGATCACGTGACTTGGGCCAACAATCTAGCAATGATCTGTGTTACAGGCACCTCTTGGGAATTTCTATAGGAATATATACTTCTAACCGTGTCGTCCAACCCCCCCCCTGAAATTTAGTCCGATCCCGGACAAACAAGTCTGAAAGAAACACAGCAACAGTGAGACATGTATACAGCCCCCCCCCCCCCGCCCCTCGTAATAGAATTTATATTGTAAATATATACTGTGACCAGTGTCCACTCCACTCCACACACTCCAGTTACAAAAGTCTGAAAGAAACACAGACAGACATTAATGATGTCATCTGATTGTATCTGATCTCTGACATGATGACTGACTGATGATTTAACATAAAATCAGCAATCCTTATGTTGACTAGACCTCGCGAGTCAGCTTTTCAAAATACATTTCAGCTACAATAGAAAGTAGGAGAATGAATCTAGACCAGATCTAGACGTGACCATCCATAGACGTGACCAGGTCTAGACGTGACCAGGTCTAGACGTGACCAGGTCTAGACGTGACCAGGTCTAGACGTGACCACCTCTAGACGTGACCACCTCTAGACGTGACCGGCTCTAGGCGTGACAATGAAACGCAATAAATGACTATCAACACAATAAAAGACTATCGACACAATAAAAGACTATCGACACAATAAAAGACTATCGACACAATAAAAGACTATCGACACAATAAAAGACTATCGACACAATAAAAGACTATCGACACAATAAAAGACTAACAACACAATGAATCTATTGCACATAGTCCGTGAGTGAAATATAAATAAAAACATATCCAGTCCACCTTTATGTACAATGTAAGCCCCACGGCTAAATGAGAAATTTGTTTCACAAAATCTCAGAAACTTGGATGTCATTTCTAAGATTTCCAAAGTGTTCAAAACATGCTTACATTGATTAGAACTGAGCAATCTACAATCATTATCAGAAATGTATGTGTGAACGTTCTGGGAAATGGGGGTCAACCAGTGATGGGAAATGGGGGGTCCACCAGTGGTTGTTGACAGATGATCCCCCACTTCTGTGAGTTTATAATCCACAAGTAGATCCAGCTGTGGATTACATCCAGCTTCCAATTTATCACAAAAGCTTGTTTCTTCTGGCCAAATGAGCCTGGGCGGTGCACATCATTGGTGCACATCATTGGTGCACATCACTGCAGCACATCATTGGTGCACATCATTGGTGCACATCACTGCAGCACATCATTGGTGCACATCATTGGTGCACATCATTGGTGCACATCACTGCAGCACACCATTGGTGCACATCACTGCAGCACATCATTGGTGCACATCACTGCAGCACATCATTGGTGCACATCATTGGTGCACATCACTGCAGCACATCGTTGGTGCACATCACTGCAGCACATCATTGGTGCACATCACTGCAGCACATCATTGGTGCACATCATTGGTGCACATCATTAGTGGAAATCATTGGTGCATGTGTAGTGCACAGTTAAGATGACGAACATGAAATACAGACAGACACTATGAATGTATTCAAATAAATCTGGCGACGATTGGTGCTCACTATTTCATAAATTCTGTCCAAACTCGAGACCACGCCCCTACTGTCTCGCCCAGAATGTGAATGTTGTTTGTAATGTCATCTGTTGATTTGAAGTTGGTCGACAACTTTCAACAGTAGACAAAACCTATTGACCCATGTACGACTAGCAACTTGACCAAGATGACCCATATACGACCAGTTGCCTAGCAACATGACCCTGGCAGTGATGGGTTTCCGTTTTTGACCTGCTGTCTTGGTTCTTCTGCTCTGTTTGACTTGACCAGTATAAACTTGACCAATAGAAACTTGACCAATAGAAACTTGACCAATAGAAACTTGACCAGTAGAAACTTGACCAATAGAAACTTGACCAGTAGAAACTTGACCAGTAGAAACTTGACCAGTAGAAACTTGACCAGTAGAAACTTGACCAGTAGAAACTTGACCAGTAGAAACTTGCCGGTCCTGCTAGAGATTGACCGGAAGTGAGACTTTCTCTGTCCCCTGACTGTAGGTGACACTGGTGCTATTATTAGACTTATTGGATTTTCCCGACTTGCTGCTGGTAGGGGTGTAGGGGCGGTGCTGTGACTGCTGGGAGGAGTATGTGCTGCCGGCTGGGGCGTAGGCGGTGCCGGCTGGGGCGTAGGCGGTGCCGGCTGGGGCGTAGGCGGTGCCGGCTGGGGCGTAGGCGGTGCCGGCTGGGGTGTAGGGATCTTTGGCGTATGAATACAAAGAGCCGTGAGGGGTGGGGTAGACGGGCTGCATGGGGTAGTAGCCCTGGTGGGAGTAGGCGTGGTTGCTGAACGCGCTTGCTGCTCGTGAACCTGGGAAGGAAATAAAAACTAATTATCATGGTGCACTATGATAACGATAAAGAAAAGGTTTAAAGGTTACAATGCAACAAACGATACAGGAGCCGTCAGCTAAGATTTTTATGTTTGTGGACCCGAATATAAACTTTGAACTCTTTCCCTTGGAACTATGTTCCTAATTGTGAAAGCTACAAAAAGAGAATTGTAGAAAATACATTCTTTATTGAATTTTTTTAAAAATTAGATTAAAAATGTAATGATTTTAAATTTTGAGACAAATCTAAATGTAATTCTTTAAATTCTTTTTAAATTCTTTATTTAAAAGGGAAGTGACTCTGTTCAAACATTTCTCCTTTGCGTATTTATCGAGTTAATTCCCTTGGTATCTAAAAATACTTTTTAAGAAATAAGCCTATACTTTTAATTTAATTTTTACAAAGATCAGCAGATAATTCATTTATAATGCAAAATCTTTTTGTTTAGCTAGAAACTGCTACTATTTTAATGTTAGAGAAAAAGGTAATTATTTTTCTTTTTTTTTTTTATTATTTTGCTACTGAACGGACATAACTCTGTTAAACCATTTCTCCGTTGCGTATTAATTGAGTTAATTCCCTTAGTATAAAAAAAACTATAGTTCTAAAAAAAAAATTGTTTAAATTGCCAAATATTTCTCGATTTGTTGAGAAAAGAAATTACAAAACCCAGAGGGGAAAAAAGTTGTAAATAGCAATAGGAGAAAAAGCTAGTGAAGTTAAGGAAAAAGAGAATTATTTCTTAGCTATGTTAGAATCTATTAGTAATGCGAAAAATTGTGTAGACCAAAATAAAAACTTCTTCACTTGTCCTCAAGTATGTAGTCTTCTAGTGTGGGATGGTTGGAAATTTACTGTAATTTTTTTTTTCGAGCACCTACCTTGATAGCTGGCCACACATGGCCCTCCACCCCCCCCCCCCCCATGTAGCACCTACCTTGATAGCTGGCCACACATGGCCCTGCACCCCCCCCCCCCATGTAGCACCTACCTTGATAGCTGGCCACACATGGCCCTCCACCCCCCCCCATGTAGCACCTACCTTGATAGCTGGCCACACATGGCCCTCCACCACCCCCCCCCCATGTAGCACCTACCTTGATAGCTGGCCACACATGGCCCTCCACCACCCCCCCCCCCCCATGTAGCACCTACCTTGATAGCTGGCCACACATGGCCCTCCACCCCCCCCCCCCCCATGTAGCACCTACCTTGATAGCTGGCCACACATGGCCCTCCACCACCCCCCCCCCCGCCCCATGTAGCACCTACCTTGATAGCTGGCCACACATGGCCCTCCACCACCCCCCCCCCCCCCCGCCCCATGTAGCACCTACCTTGATAGCTGGCCACACATGGCCCTCCACCACCCCCCCCCCCCATGTAGCACCTACCTTGATAGCTGGCCACACATGGCCCTCCACCACCCCCCCCCCCCATGTAGCACCTACCTTGATAGCTGGCCACACATGGCCCTCCACCACCCCCCCCCCCCCATGTAGCACCTACCTTGATAGCTGGCCACACATGGCCCTCCACCACCCCCAGTGCCGTTGGCCACGACAGCGGTTGCTGTGGTGACGACCCCGCCGCCGCCACAGGTCGTCAGGTCCTGCGACTTGCGGCAGAGTGTGCGCCGGCAGCAGCAGACGAGGGCGACAACACACGAGACGACGATGACGATGCTGCCCACAGAGATAAAGATGGAGGCCGTCACGCCGAGTGACAGGAACTTGCACAAGATGGCGCACTCTGGGGATACAAGGGATCACGTTAGGGGGGTGACACAAGGGATCACGTTAGGAGGTGACATGTCAGATAGGGCTAAAAAAGGGCACATAAGCGCTTGAACAGTCACATTAATTTGACACAGAAGTCTTGATTGTGACAAATTATGTGTGTCACGTTTATCTTTGTTTGTCCCCATCTTGTGGCTAGCTGTCTTTAACATGCGTCGTGACACCTCACCCCACACAGTTCACCCCACACAGTTCACCCCCCTCACCTCACCCCATACAGTTCACCCCACACAGTTCACCCCCCTCACCTCACCCCATACAGTTCACCCCACACAGTTCAACCCACACAGTTCACCCCACACAGTTCACCCCCCTCACCTCACCCCATACAGTTCACCCCACACAGTTCACCCCATACAGTTCACCCCACATAGTTCAGCACACACACCTCAGCACACACACCTCACCCCACACAGTTCA